>NC_031777.1:19811255-19946421 GCF_001522545.3 Parus major | reverse complement strand
AGGGAAGGGAAGGGAAGGGAAGGGAAGGGAAGGGAAGGGAAGGGAAGGGAAGGGAAGGATTGTATATAGTGAGAGGGAAGAGCTGAATACCCCACATCCCAAGCTCAGCCATATCTAATCTGTGAACTCCTCTATGGAAAAGCAAGATGTTCACTGTGTGCAGCTGAAAGAGCTATTTAAACCGTGCAGTAGGATCATGTTGCTCTGTTTTGTGAATTTGGCTCCTCACACCATCTCCATCCCAGCATGAGAGAAGTCTGTAAGCTCACTGCAATCGTATCATAATTTGGATCTCCACAGGAGACTGAACTCGCATCACCAGAATGCATCGAGCCAATGCATGTGTCAATGCACAGTTACATATACACACCACATCATAGGCCCGTGGTGATATTTTTCAAACTAATATATTGACAGGGTGCCAGGATATTTTTTAAGCATAGCCAGAAGGAAAGAGTATTACAATGAGGAAGAAAAACCAGCAGAATGCTGACACCCAAGTACATTACTTAGTGTGCAGTTGCATTAATGAACCATTACTTCAAATCCCAGGTTTGCCAATAGTGTCACTGTTCGTTTATCAAGGCAGAATCATCCTGGATGTGAACAGAATGCCTTTATAATAGATAACTTCTCAATCCTCCCATACCATACATTTCCTTGAGCCCATTACAAAAGATTTATTTTTAAATTGGAATTTTTTTTTCAGCTGGGCAGAATGAGACTGTTTGTTGAACAAATGGTGTTAAAATCCCCAAGGCTCTGACTTACTTCAATAACGACCAAGACTACTGCTTGAGCCAGCTGATGCTCTTTTAATGAGCACTGCTTGTCAGAGGATCATATCTGCAAGTTGCTGTATAAAATAACCGTTTTCCATGAGTTCATAAAGCAGTCTCTCGTTTGAAATGGATGAAGTGTTGTACCAATCTCTGCAGCACAAAACAGTCACTTGTTTGAACTGAAAGTGAGAAAAAAAAAATCCTAACCCAAGGTATTTGACAGGGTTTTTTCTTCTTTTTTAAAAAATTGTTTTCCCTGTCTGTGACAGACAGCTTTGTGTTCATACACAACAAGCTCAGCTGGTTCAACACAAAAGATGCCGAAATACACGCTTCAAAATGAATTTCAGCTTTGGCCTGATTGAATTAATACAAGCATGACAAGTTGCTTATTTAGCAAAGTGGGTAGACAGTAAGATTAAGCCTTTTCCTGTGACAAGACATCCCAAAAAAGTCTCTTGCTGTCCCTTGTAAGGTTTTTCAAGGCAAATCTAGAAGAGACTCCCAGATAAATCAAAATGACAAGTTCAAAACATGTGAGTCCTTTTTTAAAGAAATATCATCTCCATAACAATCCCAGGCTTATTAATATTGCATTCTGGCAAGCACGACTACTTTGTGATTTAGTTCAGTCTGTGGACCTGATCATACCATGTAACTACTGTCCTGCTACTGCTAACCACTGGATTCAAAGCTAGGATCACAAAGTTAAAGAACAGCATTTAGTAGCTTTGCCATCAACCTGTTCTTTTTAATATATATGTTATTTATGACTGCAGGTTAGGTTATACCCTTGAATATCACATTTCTCACCAGAAACAGCAATGAGTAATTGAGTACTGCAGGGTTTAATGTGCAATACTGAGTCATTTTGATTAGACCCATATTTTATCACTCATGCTATTAACATCAAAGATTTTTTAAACTACAATACTCTGTGCACTTGGTATTAATATGAATTAAGGAAATAGGGTTCTAACATGCTCAAATACCTTGAATTTTCTTTGTCTTGTGCATATCAAATCCTCTTAGGTCACTGGTAAAATCCAGCTTGTACTTGTGTACAAACAAGCTCTGTCCTATGAAAATGAACCACTAAAGTTAATTCCGATTTGTTCAGGGCCTTGAACAATGTAACTAATGAATCTTTCAGACAGTTAATTTGAGCTGAACAAAAATAGAATCCACTTAAATGTTATAACTGCTTGGATTGAATCTTATCAGCCTTGATAGGTCTGAAGATCCAAGCCTCAGTGGATGAGATCTGCAAATCCCAGCCTTGATCTCAGCAGAGAGAGAGGTGATGACTTAGTTTCTGTTTATTTAATGAAATTACTGTTCTAGCTTACTTTCTGATCAGAAACATAAATATGTAATTCTATTTTGCTCTAAAAGGAATTTTTACATTTGTAAACCTTTCTCCATTTTGCAGATCTTATATCCAGGCTGATAAAATCATGAAGCAGGAATAATAATGATTTCCTGCACAGAAAAATGTGTATGTTAGAGATGTTGGTTGAATGTTTCACCTCTATTAACCTCTCTTCCAAACCAGCAGAGAAGTGGGAATATTTACTTATCATACAAATTCAAACTAAGATGCTTTTCCTGTGAGCAAAAATTCTCACTAACTTTGTTTGCAAGGGTAAAGTCTTGTGTGGTTTGCTGCATATGTTACCCTCATGCTAGTTTTTCAAATTCTGTGATTCTGTGAAATTATTTGGCATTCTTCATATGGGGAATAGTAAGAAATAGTCTCACTGGTGTTTAATTTTTAACTTCAAACCTGGTTAAACTTCTATTTCTGTCCATCTGTCTCAAGTTGTCATATTGTCCAATAGTAACAATGTTGATGTGTTATGATTCAGGTTCTATATGTGATATTTAGCATGCTGCTTCTCTTTGCTGTTCCTGCACAGCTACATAGAAAACAACCTCTAGCATAATAAATGCCTGTTTCACCTGAAGTAAAAATGGGAGAACACTTTAAAAGATAAGTTTTCTGGCCCATTTCTTGCTTGTACTGTAGATTAACAGAGCCTTTCCCCCCTCACATGTAAGCAAAGACAGATATAGAGAAAAATGAGTTCTTTGAACCACAGGAATATTTTTATTTGGTGTTCTATTAATTCCTGACTGAAATAAAAAGGAAAAATTCTGAATAAATGACTACAGGCATCTTAAAACCTGTAAAATTATTTTTTAAACAGGGCTTTTGAGTAAAAAATGGGATCTGAACATGTGTGTAATGGAGCCAGACTCACAGAGGAAAATTACAATTTCTATGTCTAGCACCTGTCAGGTTTCTTCAAGAGTCTAGAATGCATGTATTATCACTGATAATATTCCCAAATAGACCAATCAAATCCTAATTTTCAGAGGTAATTCTTAGAATCCTTTTGAAGTCCAAATTTACAACATGATCGTGTGTTATCCATCAGAGGTCACTCACTACCAGCTAGATATGTTTGCAATAAATGTAGCTTTGGAGCATGGTAGTGATAAGAAATATGAGAGAAACTATCTTCCACCATTGAACAAGGAGTGATAACAGCATCAGAAGTAGTACTAGTCCTAAAACTTGCCTCTGTGCTCCAGTGGTTTCACACCAAGCATTTGGAGATGATACTCACAGTATCAGATCACAGTATCCTCAGAGATCCTACTCACAGTAGGGATTCTGCTGAAATCTATGCTAAGATACTGGGAGCAGTGCTCAGAGCAGGTAGCAGCCATATTGCCCTATATATCATGATTAATCCAGGACAAAGAACAGATGGCAGGAGAAGGAGATGGATTCCATGAATATGGAGTGGGTGGCAGTTGTAGCTGGTCCAAGCTTTGAGACCTGAGAGAGTAGTATTGGTAAATAGTGATAAATGTGAAGGGATTGTATCCTGCATGTTACAAGTTTCAGGAAGACAGAATGGAGTTGTCAGCTACCTGACAACTAATTTTTATACATGAGGGGTTTTTTTATGGCTGCTTTTATTCTGTGATCTGTTGTTTCATTTGTTTGTTTGCTGCCAGGCATTCACTGTGAGATTTCAGGATTCCCAGTTTCTGAAGATATGGCTTTGTGTAGGGAAAGCCTGGGAGACCAGGAAGGCCATGGTTTCACAGTTAGAGAAGATGAATTCTCAACTAGTGGTGAATGTTTAAGTGCTGATTTTCAGGAAAATGAACATAAGCAAATATCTTTAACTTTCCTTTGAGTTTTGTCCCACAAAGTTAATTGTTTAATGTTGAATTAGTATTGATGATTCCTTTTCCACACTGCAATTACTGTGTCAGGAGGAGCAATGCTTTGAAAGGTAGGCAGAAGAGGAAAATACTCCAAAGGCAGTTGGACTGTTGGTCTCCTGAGACACCCAGTGTATAGATTTCGTTGGCTTGTGAAATGCACATCAGTCACCCCTCCATTTAGATCAAGTCTGGCTTGTTTCTGAGACTTAGTGTCATAGGCAGTGAGTGATACCTCTACAGCGGAGAGATGACATGTTTCAGGGGAGATGCCAAGGTGTAAGCATGGATTAGTTCAAGTGACCTTTTCTTGGCAGATGGCTTAGAAGGTGCAAAATGGCTCAGCAGATCCCATGGGAATACAGCTAGTTTTTTTTTTTTATTCCTTTGCCCTTACTAATTAAATAATTAATTAATTGCTGGGTTTAATCCTTTTAATTGCTGTAATACTAATTTTTATTCCAGAGGAAACCAGAATGGTAATGATGTACAGTTTCATGAATAGATTTTTTCTTACTGTTTACTTAGGAGAGTTTATCTCCATACCTAATAGATATTTTACATATAATAGTTATACACTTCCAGAATATTTTTGCTTCTCTTTGCAGGAAAAGAAAATGGGTTTCAGACTTTCTCACAGGAAAACTATAAAGTAATTTCTGCTTTATACTAAAGAAGTATTTGCTATATTTACAACACTTGCACTGTTTTTCTTCTAAATAATTTGTGTCTCTTGCTAGAATTTAGAAAAAGACCATCAGTACTTTTTTTCTTTCAGCAAGATATTGTTACTTGAGGTGAGGCTCGTGCTCATTAGTAGGTGCCATATAAGTTAAATTTAGGATACTGTTTCTGTAGGATATATAAATTGTGTAATGAAAACTGGTTATTTTCTTTTGCATTCACAGCTGATCATTGACCCTTTCTAGACCAGTTCATTTAAATTTTTGAAGATCTACTCAAACTTTTTTGAAAAGAACATTTTGTAAAATATGGAGAACAAGAATTGCAAAATCCTCAGGAACATTAAGTCAATTTATTGACAGGAATTTTGCACCATTTTGGGAGATGGGCTTGAACAATATCTGTCTCGTTTCTATTTCTTGTTTGTAGGAGCATGGATTCTGTGACCAGGCAGACATTCTTTTGGCTGTTTTGTAGTACAGTTGCACTTGTTAGAGGGAGGAATATGCAAGACTGGCTGAGAAAACAAACATCTGTGAGAATTTGAGCCAATGAAGGATGGCACTCTGGGAAATCAGCTTCCCCATATTTCAAACCTGTGTTCAGTGAAAGGACAGTCTGCACAGCAAAAGAGGATTTACTGGGGTTTAATCCTGTTTGAAATTCTGTACTTTGAAAAGTTCTCTATGCATTCAGGCTAGGATGAAGGTTTTTCTTTCCATATAAAAACCAGGCATACATCCCACTTAGTTATGAGATTTGGGAACAGAAACAGACAGGGATTTTCACTTTGTAGATGGACCTCCATTTGCTTTGCCGTCACAATTGCGCATTGCTGGCACATTGCCCCCCCGTAAGGGAGTCACTCAAGAACTGCTAGGAAAAATTCTGGACCAGTCGTGTTGCCAGTGCCTGTGTATGCCCTGTGGGATATCCCATAACTTGTCTCTGTAACCTGTATTTGCCAAACACACTGTCTTCCTTTTGTCCTGTAGTCTGTGGTGCATTGTCAGTGCAATGATTGAGAATTAGATTTATCTTTTGTCGATTTGCAGCTTACTCTGGGCTTGATACTACAATTCTGGAGACAGTGAGAGTACAACTGTGTTGTCCATGAGTAGGCCATTTGGATATCTGACACAGCTTCCATGTGCTTCAGTTAGTAAGTCAGAATCACAGAGTATTCTGAGTTGGGACTCTTAACATGAGTGTCCCATACAGGGATCAAACCCACAACCTTGGCATTACCAGCACCATGCTCTAACCAGCCAATGCCTGCTGCATTTACAGGTGTGTGAATAGTTTAATAATTCTGTTTGCAGAAAGCACTTGGAACAAAGCCCAAAAGGTTGTTGTTTATTTTGGAGCACCCCAAAATGTGAAGGAATGTAAAAATTCAATACAACTTTGTGTAACTTCTAATTTTTATTTCTTGGGCACTTGAAGCCCTCTATCCACAAAGTCATTTGGATATAAACACAGCGCAGTTTAATATCAGACCAAAAACCAAAAGAGATCACAAGGAACATAAATAATTTTACTTCATTTTTATGGAATTTAGATAAAATTTAATTTGGATTGAAACCTTTTTCTTCTCTTACAAAGAGGATGAAATAAAAAAAAATATTTTATAATGTGCCTCTACCTGCTGCTACTGAATGAAAATCCATCTTAATGTGAGCCTCCACCTAACCACTTTGTCAAATATCTTTTCTGCCTCTTTTCATTATTATTTTTAACAAAGCTAAGTACCTAAGGCAAAGTACTGAAAAGCTCACAGCATTATTTGCTTAGGGAGGAGTGCTTTACTAGTGGTCTTGTCTCAGGTTGGCAATAGTCTGTTGTATTGTATAATATTTGAATTATGAGGGTTTATAGCCACTGTTCAGGTAAACAGCAATGTCACGCCAGGTAAAAGATACAAAGAGGTGACTGATTTAATCATAGCTGAGTCTGCTACTCAGGCTCCTGGAGTGGCAAAGAAATTGCCATTACAACAATGATCATTGTATATGAATATCAGGCATACTTCAATCCAGGCTGGAAAAGATGTGGTTCCAGTAATTGTCTTTATAGGCACAGGGCCATTTTGAAGCTATTTACTTGTCCATAATCACAAGATCTGATGTTTTTCTCTCTCCTGATGGAATTATTTTTTCCAATTTCCTATTAATAAAAGTTCTAGGAAGCTGCTTTACCAGGGCTCACAAACACACACTCCTGGTGGGCCAAGATTCACTTTCCTGGCCACACTGCTTCAAGACACATCCAATTCCTAACTCTGCTGTCCCTGCTGTTGTGCTTCCAGCATCCAGGAGTTGGTCTGGTATGGTTATTTTGCTCAGAGCAGGTTAGAGACCTGCGCCATGTGCTCCAGAACTGTGTGAGATCAACCACCTCCAGCGGTTTGACAAACAGCTGGAGCAGTAACATCCTGTAGCCCACAGCTCGTCTCAGGCAGGGTCTGACAGGCTGCTCAGCATAGATGGAACTGAGCTGCACAGAGCTGGCTTTGTCCACCCCAGGTTTAGCTTTTCTACTTGTTGATGATAATATTTGTCCTTCCATACCTTGCATGAAACTATGAGGGCTTGTTTACGCACAGCATCAAACTGCTTTAAAAGGAATATGTTGCCAATGTAGATTTCACCTCTGGATTGAAGTGTGTTTTCCCATGGTTAATTTTCATGCATTCGTGCAATTCAGAATCACATTTCATATGATTTATGCACTAGAGAAATGAGTTATAAAGAGGAGATAATCTTATATTTGTAATGCCTTCATCCCAGACTCTCTTCTTAAAGGGAAACTCGAGAAATCTGTAGGAAAGACAGTTTTAAAAAATGTTCCAGGGAGAAATGAGGTTTGACTTACATGCTCATTTACTGTGGTATTTGAGGATTGAAGGAGAGAATATCTAGCATCTTTTCAAACACTGCTCTGTACAAAATACTTCCACTCCAGTTGCTTGTTTTCTATTGCTTGCCTCTGTAAACTCTGTTTAAATATTATGGAGTCTGTCTGGTCTACGTTGTATTTTACAGGTTAGAGGTGGGCAACTCATTCCACAGCGGGGGAAAACAAAGCATGATTTCAAACTAATCCTTTGCCTACACTCAGAGAAATCAAATAAAAATACAAAGGTAAAACAGAACAAAGCTTCAGTCAAGTTCAGAGAAGTGACAGCTCCCTGGTTGAAGAGCAGCTCTCTGGTTATACTTGTACAAGTAAATGGCAAACATTAATGATCTCAGTTGAAGATATTCTGTCTTCTTCCTTCACCTGTATTGTTGTTCTCAAGCTTTTGAAAAATTTCTGAAATCTATAAAATAGTATAATTTATTTTCCTGCCCCCACAGGTGCATTTTTATTTTTTACATCTTCTTCAGAACAAACTGAAGGAAAACAAAGTTATTCCACCACTAAAATAATTCAATATTTACAAAGTATAATCTTCTAGTGTATAAACTAGTGTAACTCTGCTGCTTTGCCTTGTGAGGGTGAGGAATACTCTGATGGATGTGAGTGCAGTGTGTGTCCTTGGCATCTGTAAATCAGCTGGTGAAATCTGTGTGTGTTACATACTCATGCAGAGGCAGTGCATGACAAAGTGTGTAATAATGAATAGTGCACAATGGAGGACAATACTACACGGCATAAAGATAAAGGATAATGGCATTGCTCTCAAATAACAAACCCCTGAGCAATGCTGGCAAACCTATGAGGGGACATAAGACATCTTCATTGTTTCATATGGTAATAATTGTGTACGCATGTGGTTTTCATAATGATCCATGGATATAGAATATTATATGAGCAGTTCAAGAAGAAACTACCTGTTTATATTGAATAATTTCCATATGAGTGGGTTTTCTTGCTTTGCTTTTTTGAGATTTGCAATTTCTAACACTGGTTTCTTATCACAAACTTGCAGCCATGCAACCTGATCTCATCAGATCAAACAAGTTCAATGTAGTCAGATCTGGTCAATATTTAGGTGAGCAATTTCCAAGGTAATTCAAGAATGCATTGGGAAACTGCTTCATAGCAGTCTTCCTCTCTGGCCAGCACTCAACAAGCAGCTCCCATATTTTTGGGGTGTTCACTCAATACATGGTTCTTCATCCTCATCCTAAATTGTCCTCTATCTTTGCCATGCACAAGTGGCTGGATTTGTCAGTGTGCATGTATTCTACTAAAAACCTTTTGTAATGAAAGGTACTACATAAGCAATGGTGCCAGCTCAGAATTTATATTTTATATTTTATATTTTATACTTTATATTTTATATTCTATACTCTATATTCTATATTCTATATTTTATAGTCTGTATTCTATATTTTATTAGCTTTGTGCTAATAGTCATTCAATAGCCCTGGTTTAGTGAAACCCAACGAAATGTTATTTTTAAAGCACCATTTAGGTCAGCCTTTGACTGAAGAGCTTAGAGCACTGTTTCCTTGTCAAAAATACTTGTGCAGAATCAGAAGTGCTGTCATATACCTGTCAAATGGACAAGATAAAGCACCATTTCTGTTATCATCTGTGAGATAAACAAGAATTATCATGTTTGGGGTCTTTTTCTTTCTTCATAAGATGTGATTTAATTGATTTGCTGGACTTGAGGGAGAGCTGGACCTGGTCATTTCATCTTGATGTTTCTGTTTGCTTTCACTCTAGGCCAGTTGTTGTAGCATTTCTTGTAATTGTGTAACACCTACAGTTCTACCTCTCTTGGAGAAAATGTATGGGATATCTGTGCATGAGACCTGTGTATTATATAGCTAAGAGCTATAATAAGGAGTCCAAATTCACTTGTTCTCATCAAGCTATAAGATAGCATCAGCACAAAATGAAACAAGAGCTATCAAACCTATTGCCAGGAGAAAATGCAGATTAAATACTAATAAACACAAAGTACAAATGAAAGATCTGAGTAAGCTTATATAATGAAAAAAGGGAGCCCAACAAGCTTCTTTTCTGTTTAATGCCATACTCCAAAGACAAGTATTACAGCTAAGTTTTCAAGGAACAAATAGTCATGCTTTTATTCTGTATTTTTTCCTGGCAAAGCCACAGAACAGTTTTCCTAACTGGGTTGAAAGAATAAGACCTACAGCAAAAAAACCAAACCACTATGAGCATGATCATAATTCTGATCATATAAACACAATTGATTTTCTTGTTCTAAGACTATCATGTTCCACCATTGTGAAGGAAAACCACAGCAGAAGTGAATTATACTCTCTGCTATTAGTCTAGGGATTCAGTCCATATACTGTGTCAAAATGCTGATGCCTCTGCTCTGAGAACTTCCAGTGAATATATCTCTTTAGAACAAACAGTAAAATGAAGTTAGAAGTCAACCATTCCTAAATTTCTTGTATTTATATATATAAAGCTGAGTGTGTACATTTCTAGAAAGAACAAAGGAATGAATTCTGTCTTTGTTGGTGGTGTTTCAGTTCAGAAAAAGAAATATTCTCCTCAATATTCTGTATACTTCATAATATGCACTTTTGCACTATTCCTGCTTCTGGTCCTGTATGAGGATCCTCATTTCCAAAACCTTTAAAGCATAGACAAGTTTGATTATGACTTTTAAAATCAGGTTTAGGTAAGGAATTCCAATTTATACAAGCTTGGAGAGGTTTTGTTAATACCAAGCATATCTGAATATGCCTCTCTTTGTACCTTTGCAGGATTTCACATTGCCTAATATAATGTTCATGGTTTTAATTTTTCCTCAAAATGGATCCCTTTTATGTCTGCTATTTACCATCCTTGTCAGAGTCATTGAGCACAAGAAACACAGTATCTACAAGATGCAGAAACTGCTTTCTTCCTTGCACTCATGTAATATGTAATGGATGGTTTTAAGAAAGGATCTTTACTCTGTGCTTTACCTATTCATGTGTAGGATTTTGATTTCATTTGAAATGAAAGGCGTAAACCTCAGGTCTGAAAACTAATAGAATTTCTGCATTTACCTGCTGATCCATAGCCTTTAGGTTAGATTGTGTGTCAGCCAGCAGTCGGCTTGTTGAATGAAGCAATACTTTAAAACTAAAATGAAAAGATTTCTGTTATATGTAGCCTGACACCAGATATGAAGGCAGATTTCTGCTGGCTTATTATTGGAAATATTTTCCAGTGTGTCTGATAAGCAAGACTGAACAAGCCGTAGGAAGCAGACCTAATCAGATAATGCTGACTTGCAGACCAGAAAAAAAGAGAAATGTATTTTCCTAAGTGCTATGCCTTCACTTGACAAGACTGAGGACAAAATGGTTGGTGTAATGGCAAAAGGCACTCAGAAAGCAAGGAGTAAACCTGCTGCTTCCTGGGAGTGGCTATTGTGTCTAAGCCTTTTTCCTTGTGTACATTCATTGTCTGTGTTACAGAAGGTTTACATCTAAGTGCCAGAGTGCATTGGCACTCTGGAGATGGAGCATGTAAAAAGGACTTGGGAGAACATCAGACTGGATCATACCTGAGTCTAGGTATTTTTTTGGAACTTCAGAGGAATTCAAATAGACTTATGAGAGGGTCCCCCTGAAGGATTGAGTGCTGTGTTCTGCTCAGACTCTCAGTGCTGCAAATCCTTCCTGGAAATACGCTCAAACACTGAGGATATTCACAGGAGAAGCAAATTTTCAATATAATTACAGGAGCTTCATGATGTTGCAGGATGGAGGAAAAAGGAATGTCTTGCAGTAATTCTTAGAAAGAGTTCCCAAAGAACTGAAGAAAAAATGTTCCTTTGTTATTCCCATGCCTAGGTGTGAAGTGGTCATTACCACAGTTCCATAGGTAACACAGAAAGATATTTAACACAGCTTCAGCTTCTTTAATGTCTTCAGATTGCATGTAGATAATAATTATATTAAATGCAAACATAGTGCCACATTAATATTGCATGACAAATGTGCATACTTTTATTTGTTGGCCTGAAGACATTAAAAAAATTGTTGGAAGATCCTCTTTATTCTAAGGGGTTTTTTTAAACCTCTCAGCTCTTGGTTTTTTTACCTTGAATGTCTCTGCTCAGGAAAAAAAATGAATTTAATTGCATAAAACCTACTCTGCACTGATTTTTCCAGGGGAAAGATTAAAGTTTTAAATGGATTGAGTGTCCCTGTAAGTATATTCACATTCATACGTGTCTAGACTGAACATGGCATCTGTGGCTTCTGCTTTATTTTTCTTACTGTATATTTGGAATTCAAAATAACATTTATTTTGTGAGGAAAAAAATCAATAAATCATTTAAGTTGTTCTACATTTTGTATAACTAATTGTAATTAGTGTAATGTCTTTGTTGGCAAAGGCTTATCAGGCACATAGCATGAAGAGGCAAAGAAAGAGCTTTATAGAGAACGATGTTGTTTTGTAAAGCTAATTGTGACACTATCTCTGCTATTGTATGTGATTGAACTCTTAATTTTTGATGTGGTGCTCCTTCCAGTAGTTACCTGAGGTTCTCTGTAATGTAACCATAGAACATATTTTAGTCAGTTCTAGATTTTACAGTTTGGTGCCAAAAGGGTATAGTCTAGACTTGAGTCAGCTAAATTGTGGCAAGCGGGTTGCAGGTTCTAGTTGTAATGAATTAGCCTGTTTTAATGTTTGTTATGCAAATCTTGTAGGTAAGAATTTAATTAACTGTGATGTCCTGAACTTTGGTTCCAGGGGAATAGGCATAGGCTCCTCTGATGGATCCTGTCACGTTATGGCCTTTGAGGAGCTGCTTCCACAATTCCGTGGCAACACTGCCAAGTCTTAACTAGCTGATACTGGCAATTGCTGGAAAGATAATGTTACTAAGAGCAGTACAATGTGGAAGATAAATCAGAGCATTTCTTTATAAAGCAAAGGACCACTGTCCTGTTTCCTGAACGCATTCCAATAACTTGAGTTCACTGGAAATATCATATTCTTGGTGCTAACTAAAGTCCTCACCATTCTTGATACCTAGGCATTAGTTTAGACTGACAGTGAGCTGGCTAGATGATTAGTATGATGATTCTTGTGTTTATTATTCTCAAAAAGCTAGATTGTGAAAGACTTGGAAAATTAATTTGCTACTTCAGTTGATAGCAGAGAAGCCATAAAAATTCTGGTTTCAAGCATTTAACTGTCATTCTAATATGTATGGAGATTTTTCTCAAAGCTTCCACTTGTATTATTAACCTCCTGCAGACTATTCAATGAATATTGGAATAATATATTCTGAAATTGTCCAGTGTTGAAGAAACTGTTCAGTGGGATAGTTGGAAATAAACTGTGGCCCCTAGTTTGTCTTCCTATGAGCTTCACTGTGGCAGTCTCCTGCTTTTCTGACCTGTTTGCTGTACCATGCTTTTTCTAGCATTACAGCAAATTGTTTCATTCAACAAGCCGACTGCTCAGACTGCCATCTGAGAGAAGAACTTGTGCCAGTCTTTGTCCTGCCAAATGTGTCTGCCTGCAATCAAGGTGGGCTGTTTCCAGTGCAGATATTTGAACCAGTGGCTGCAGGCATCTGGCCTTCAGAAGACCCTGCTGCATAATTGTAGTGACTCTAGGGGAACAAAAGGGGAATGACAAAAGCTAATCCTGTGTGTACTCAGGATTTGGGACCCTATATTTTATGTATATTTTTAAGTATATTTTTATATATTTTAAGTGAGGCTTTAATTAGACTTCAACCTCTTGTGCCCACAATGTGCAAGAGTGAAAGATGCCCTTCAGAAAGCCACCTACTGGGTCAGCCAAGCAGTGGAGGACTTAGAGGAGGTTTCTGTAGCTCTGATGTAAGGATTATTTGCTTCTTTCTTGATATTTGCACAGAGGTGAAATAATTAAGAAAGAAGTGAAAGACTTGATCTATTTTGATGGAATATTGATAGTAAGCAAGACCCTAATATTGATACTAAACCATAATATGATACCTATATATGTGTGTGTACTTTATTAAAATGTATGTAAAAAAAAAAAAAAAAAAAAAAAGAAATGGAAAGAGAAATATTTTGTTCCTTTTATACTTTAAGGAAAAGTTAATCTGGAGAAAGTTACTGTAGTAAAAGGGAAGGCAATGTCTTTGTTAATTAGCAGCTCATCTTCAAAGCTTGACTGATGGATTACACTATGGCCTCTTGCAATTGAATTAAAATTCAGACCCACTCAAGTTCTATTTTTACCTCCTTTTTCCATATCAGAATAATTTGTCTGGATTTAAGACTTCAATTTTGCCCAAAATATTGATGTTTCATAATCAAAAATGAACTTCTGGTTAGTGCAAATAGGCTGTGTAGAGAAGAGCTCTGTGGCTCTGGATGCAATTCCAGAGAGTGTGGCTTTATGATGTGATGCGGTGTTAGGGATGAGGACAGGTAGTTCTCCAAAGAATCTGTTTCTCTTGGGTATTTGACAGTTAAGCTCTTTGGTTCAAGAGCTGCCTTGTGTGTGTGTGTATGGTGCCTTGCACAGTGAGGGTTCACAGTGCTACAGTAATGTAAATAATCAGTTAGTAATTTAGCAACAAATTAGGAATTAATTTTAGAATACCTGGAAACACTCTTCTGACTACCACAGCTGGGAGGAGATGAGTTGTTGATAGAGGAATGCGCACTGATGGAGATCTAATCTATGGAGTTTGAGTTCTCTTTTTCCAGTGAATATTATCTGTTCAGAAATAAAACTTACAGTTAACATTCTTTTCCTCCATAAGCTTTTTTTTGTATGGGCATCCCTCATGGTAAAAAGCAAAGTTCTCAGATAAATGTGAAATGTGTGAAGAACAATGTAACATCGCCTTCCTTTCCATGTCAATATCAAAGAGGTAGTGCTTTAACTGCCACAATGACTGCAGACTGTGGAAAATTTGAAAGGGTATCAGCTGATGTACATCAGTGTGGGTTCTGTCAGCTGAGTATCTGGTCCAGTGTTCTTCCCTCTTAAATTATCAGAGTTAGGGTACAATCTCATGCTAGCTATTCTTTCATTTTCACCATAGCAGTAAAACAAAATATCTTTATAAAAGCCTCTGCTCACATCCCAGTGTCACAGAAATACAATGTACACCTTTACAAAGTTGTATCATGTTTTTGATTTAAACATAAAAAAGACCTAATAGTTTTTATGAAAAATTTAAGCAGCTTTCAGACAAGGTTAGATGAACTCCTTTCAGTATCTTGTATTGAGAAGGTAAGAGCTAATCAAGAAATTTCTTCTGTATTCACCCACAATACATTTCACTAAAATATGCAGCTAGGAGTAGTGAGTGCCCTTTAATACCAAAAGAAAAGGGTGGGAAAGCCTCCTTAATTAAATCTCTTCAGGGATCCTGGATTAACTGCAGCTCTGTTTAGTTTATATCCTCCCTGTAGAAAAATGTGCAGACCCAAGACAGCAAATATTGATTTAAATGGAGATGCAGGGAAAAGGCCCTGTTGTCTTTTTTTCTTCCACTTGGCACAGTTTTTAGTTTTGATTCACTTTTGGTTACAAAGGATGAAAATCTAAATCCTTCTCTGCTCCTTTTCACGCTGTGTGAAAATATTGAACCAGGACTCAGCAAACTGGATGCAGCTATTGCTGAAGAGAAGAGCACATAAAGCTGCCCTCCAGAGGACTGTGGCACCTGCCCTGAAACCTGTGCCAAGGTTTCAGCTGTCACTCCCTTTGTCACAGCCACCAGGGATTGCAGTAAGTCTTCAGCCTAACACAGTCCAGTGAAAAGTGGGGAACAGTGGGATGGGGTTACACCAAGGTGCCACAGCCAGGGAAATTTTGGGATTGCTCCCCATTTGCTTCAACCACTGCAAGCATAAGTAATCATACTGTGGAGCAAGTGCTCTGCTGCCATTGACCAGAAGAGTTGCATTTCCTGATAAACAGTCTTTCTAGGCATGGGATGAATTTTACTCAGGTGATTTTTGAAGAGAAAAATGGCTGTGTAAAGATGCCAACAGCTTAGCCCTCAAACCTGCTTATGTGAATTTAGTTTTCCTTCATTCTGAACATAATTCTATGTTTGTAATGGGTGACATTTCTGTGCATCTGTCCTGATTTACCCACACATTTGTTCATCAACAAAATCCAAGTGCAAATGGAAATGTGTAGAGCCATGTTCAGCTCCAGCAGGTTGAGGTTGTTTGTAATTGTGCATAAACTGCTCGACTGCAGACCCCAGGGGACAAGTGAAACCCAGGCACTCACGAAAGGCATCTTCTGCTGATAACTTGAGTGTATGCAATAGCATGGGCTGTGGCTCAAACCATAGTCTGTACTTAAGAAAGGGAAATTAAGAATCTTGACTAAAGAGAAATCAGGAGAATATGTATTTCTGGAAACAGAAGGATTATCAAAGAGAGTGGGGAAGGAAAAAAGTTTGGAATTGGGATTTACTGTTGTGTAAACAGTTTGCACCAAGACCAGAGTTCTTACCTGAAGACTCAGTGCAACCTGTAGAAGCCCAGTAGCTGTAAGAAATTCATCTACCAATTTGTTCTCTACAGGGGATGCCATTCATCTTGCAGAGATTGCACAGGTTTGAAAATACACAAGAATCAGCTTGAAATATTATATATGTGCAATATATAGGCTGGAGGACCAAGTGTACAATTGTAATTCTTTAGTCTTGTTTCTCCTCTGTGTGCTTTGCAGCAAGCTGGACCTCCATGATCACCCTTGATAAACAGGAATTCTGCTTTTCTTCTCTGAGCTCAGCAGCAGAGGTGTCTGAAGGAGCCCTCTCTGCTTGGGTGAAATAACTTCCTTGTGTCATTGCCTGAGTTCACAACTGAACTGAGATGCATCAAAGTCAGGTCAAGGAATCAGAAATAGGGAAACGACAGAAGACTGGAGAGCAGAAGTCAATTTTCTCAGGCTGCTGACTTTTCTTTTCCCCTCTTTGATTCAGGTTTCTATGAGTGTATTGAATAGACAAAGAAAGAAAGGAAATAAATTAGAAAAATGTACACAACACAAAGATTGGAAATATATCCATAAATTAAATACCCAAACAGATGCTTCAGGTATTTCAGTACTTGTAGTAACAAACTAGTCCTTATTTCTAATGTTGGTTTTGCCTGTCTTGCCCAAAATAATAAGTAAATAGTCAGTCAAATAGTTTCAGTGTTCTTTTAATTAGATGCAGTTAAATACAAAGCCATCATTTCTCTGCTCCTTTTTATGATCATTCATAAGTGTCCTTCCTGTCTTTTTTTCAATGCCATTTTGACATTTGGTTTATTAATTGTTAAATCTCCTTTTAAATCAGATTGTGGGGGGAGATTCTCATGGGACAGTTTGTGATCTAGGAGTAGCCTTTACTGCAGGTTTATAGCAAACTCGACTGAAATGGACTCTTGTCCCTTTGTTCCACTTGTGTGGTATTAATATAAATAGAAAGCCAATGTTTCTGGAGATTAGTTGAACAGTATGCCACCCAACTGCAGGTTTTTTTCAGGATTCACAGTAAGGATGATCTACCAAGAGTTTGGGCTGGCTGGAGTGCATCACTTCTCCATACCCAGGTACATCTTGCTGGGCACAGTCACTGCCTGCGTCTGGAATGTGGTCTGTGCTGTACATAATGCATTCCACTTGTTTAAGCTTTGCATAAAACTATACATAATGGATAATAAAACATCTGTCCTTGTATAAATGTTTCACTTTTCAGGATGACCTGAAGCACAATGTGTGAGACAGGCTGCTCACTGCTAGAGGGGCATGGCTGTTTGTTATTAGGTGTCCTGCACCGTTATGGAATGCAAAGCAAACACGTGTGTACATTCACACACACACAAAAGAATGAATAATTATAATAAATGGCTGCCTAACAGGTATTTTTATAATGCAGAAATAGCAACCATTTTTGCCAGGTAAAATCAATTCTCTGTGCTTGCATCTTCTTTGCTCTTCTTGTGCTCTTTTCTTCTTGCAGAAAGTATGTAATGAAATAATTAGCAACAAAGCACTGTGTCTTAGAGAAAACAGAAATAAATCTGGTCTAGGGCTGATATTCTTCAGGATTTAGAGTCTTGCCCTTCTCGTGTACCAAAAGTACTTCCTTTGCTCCTTTCAAAAAAACAGCTCTCTGGTGAGAGAAGTGTATGTGCTCCTCAGGGGAGAGGTGAGAGCCTTACTGTTCTCTCAGGGGTGGGTGCATTTTTCTGTCAGCTCATTCCAATCTGTCATTTACAAATCTACATCTGATGTGAAGAGAAAGGCAGAGACCAAAACCGTGACTTAGGGAGTGTGGGTGTTTAATTTGGCAAAGCAGAAGAGTTTTTCAGCAACTGTACTCAGAGATGCTTCCTCAGGAGAAAAAAAAATAAAAAAGAGAAGTCTCAACATAAGTATAATGGTAGCATTAATTTGGTTAGTATAGAATTAAGTAGTGTCTCACCTGTATGCACCGGTAGATACTTTCTGTATGGTTAGTTGTAAAGAAATAAAGAAAAAATGCAAAAACCATGAGAAACCCAGGGAGAAAAAGAGCTGATTGTCTTTACCAAGAGAGTGCTGAGGAGACATGCACCTTCCACCCTCATTCCCAAGGACCTGTCACAGATGAGGCTGACACAGGGCACGTGACAGAGTGCCAGGCAAAACCAGAGTACCCTGACCCCCTCCCACAGGATTAATGGTCTCTTGATGCACCAGAGATACAAATAAGAGACAGTTCTATTTGAACATAGTCTAAGTTAATACTGACTTATTTTTGAAAAATTTCTGGTTTTGTTGAATCATTTTAACAAACATTTTTGTTGGAAGGGTATCTTACATTATAAATCCTCTACTCCATGTATTATAGGTCTCTTAGTTTGTTTAGACCAATACTCTTATTTATACTTATTTATTAATCAAGATGCCTGACAAGCTGCAGCAAATAAAGCTGCTGCTGATTCAGTGGTTTGGTAGGAGAGTCATCTGAGGATTAGATTCTATAAACAGCCTTTATGAAAAGATGTACTTTTTGTCAATTAATTGGCCTGGAGAATTTTGTCATTTCAATCTGTCATTGTTGAATTTTACTTTACTGCAATATTTTGAAATTAAGTCAAAGAGGAAAAGTGTCTATCTAATGCTTTTGGCAAGCTCTCTGTTAATTAATAGCTTTTTGAAGTACTAAATTTCCTTGGTTTTTATCTTAATTAACACTCTTAATTGACCTTCTGTGATCTCTAGTTTCTCCCAAAAGAATTAAAAAACAGACTTCTAAGTTCTTTTCTGCAATCAGATTGACATGCAATTGCTTGTGTAGACATCTCCTCTGCCTTCACAAACATTTTTTTCATTTTTATTTTTTACCACTGAAGTCCCCACTGGATATAACAGTCCATTGAACCATAGAGCTAAAATTGATTGTGCACATAAAAAATCCTGGAACAATTGAATGAAGAAAAGAACTTCCTGGAATTCTGTGCTAAAATCAGAACTAAAGTGACAACAAAACTTTTACTCGATTTGAACTCACCTGCCCTGGATCACCAAGAAAATATTTTATGTTCTTCCATTTACCCCCAGTGACAGAAAGAATAAGTTTTTCCTTCATTTAGCCTAGATCAAAGCACAGTTATAGATGTCAAAGAAGATTAATTCAATTGCCAACATTTTTATGGTGCATTTTCTATCCCATCTTTTTTATATCAATTTCTTATTCTTTTTGTGAAATAGTGGAAAGTTAAAGCTGAAGAGCCCTGTCTAATTGCTTCTATTTTAAATTAGTTTTTAATTAAAGCTTTATGTGTCACATATTACAACTCTAGCAATCCTAAAAGTGTGTTTTACTATTTTCTTCTGAAATATAGAATGCAAGACTCTTTTGTAACATGTTGTGAGAAACTGTAATCAGTTCTTTCTGCTGGAGTTTATGGAAGGCATTACTAAAAATGCAAATTCTATGTTTTGAGACTTGAAACTTTCAAGTAACTATTAATCTTGGAGCTTACTTTTATATTCTGAGATTAAATAATGACATTTTAAGCACTTAAACCTTCACTAAGAGCAAGATAAGCAAGCATATACTTCGTTTCATGCATTTTAACTAAGTTTATTCCACTGGTCTTTTCATGTCCTTAATGTTAAGCATATGCCTATGTATTTTTCTGAAATGGTGGATGGTATTTAGCAGAATGAATTACAACCAATAACTATACTTTCTTTAAGAATGCTAATAAAGTAGGAAGTATGCAAAATAAGCTTTCATTTTTAAGGTAAACAAAGTAACTTTTTGTGAGCATTGCCTTTTTATTGCTGTACATTATTACAGCATTCAGCTGTAAATCATGTCTTGAAAGCTAAGCCATCTTTTTTAAAATAGTGCATTATTTTCTTCTGAGCTGTTGAGACAATTTCCTGTCCAGATCTGGTACCCTATTAATTTTGTACTATTAAAAACAGTCTCTCTGAGCCCTAGGAAACAATTTGGGGATTGTTGCACACAGATATTTCACAATAGATCTGCCTACTGTCGTTCTACAGATGATGTTTAACGAACTCCTGTTTACCCGATTTTGGAATTAATACTCCTTCCCCCCGATTTGTGTAGTTACATAGCTTTATGCTACACAAAAATGGAGGATTCTTTTATTTCCTATGTGTAAAATTTGAAATTTGAGTGCAATTACAGTAACAAGAGACTTTTTCTAAAGAGTCCCAAAAAACCCTGTCCAAGAAACATGTAGAACTCTCCTGTAGAGAGGGAAATTGAGTGCACAGTGTTAGCATAATAGCAAAGGCTGAGACATTACTTTGCACTACAGTTTTATGGGATGATATTTTAAAAGGTATTCAGAGATTTATGGCTTTTTAGGGACAGCTAAAATTGTTTTCACATTTCTAGTATTGCTTTCATTAGAATTTTGAAAGTATGTTTATGGCATCAGATTGAATTCTAAGATGTTACCAAATCATCCAGAATCTCCACTGCTTAAGTATATTCCCTCATATCCATGTGTATCTTCAGAGGAAAAAATGGGATGAATATAAGTGCTTTGGTTTAAAGTATATAATCTGTATTCTGTCATGTACTTCATCTCCCAGGGAACATACCTGGGAACTCACTCTGCTGTTTTTATTTATCCTGCCAGTGCAGTATATAGATGAGAGGACTAAGGTCCAATGGTGTTAAAACAAGACATGAAATATTGATTAATTCTTTTTTAAAATTCCTTTTTCCTCCTGAGTATAGCAAATTTCAGATGCTACTGTCAATATAGTGCTCTCCAATAAACCTCCATTATTGGAAGGGTCCTGATCTTCATCGTGTTCTTATAAGTGGTTATTATGATTCTAAAATGCTTTGAAAGCTCAAGGCCAGTGTTTTCCTGGTGCAAGAGCAGAAAGCAAGTTAGAAGCAATGCAACCTTTTATCATGGCAGAATGTTATTTCAAAATAACATGAATTGGATTGGGAATTCTCCCTGCTAGACAGTAGCAGAACATTCTGGTTGAAGAGATGAAGATCCTGATGGGACAGATAAATAGCTCTACGTTTTCGTGGCTATCAAGGTGTCAAAAAAGAAGCACAATTCCAGTTGGTATCCACATAATGAGACATGGGTGTTTGACACCTTGCCTTTAGTTTCCACTTGTCCTTTTTCAGTTTATTTATTATTTTCTCTTTATTTATTGTTTCCAGTATGATATTTACAAAAACAGCTAAACAGATTCTTAGCTGTTTCTCCAAGGGAAAGTCTATTTCAGGAAAGGCAGGGGTAGAAGTTCACACCGGCTCACCCATGAAGGATGACAGACACAGGCAAGAAAGAGAATATTTAACTATTTTCAGTGTTCTTGGACTCACCTCTGGGAATCAAGGTAATTGTTTTTCACTAAAAAAACCCTAAGGTTTATTTAAACTGGAATGGACTGGAGTTTCTTTAGGAACGTAAAGCTCTTGGAGCTTTTCTACTATCCATAATAAAAGATATTACACAGAGAAGGAATTTGAATCTCAGACCTGTATGTGCTAGGTAATTGTCATGATAAAAGTTGTACAAATACTTTTTTACCCATTGTCTTAAATAATATTTAGTTCAACTTGTGCAAGGAAGTAACACAGAATCTGTGCCAAAAGCCACTGATTGGTGTATTTATGCAGGAGGAGTGAGGCATGAGACTGGAACACATTCTTGCTCTAAACCAGGAAAAAACATATGAGGTTGGTTCTTTTGTCTTACAGGAAGTTGTGGCTTATAGGCTGGATAAGTTGCAATAGGTTTTTTTTCCACATGAAAATTTTATTCCTACCCCAGGATGAAAATGTTTTCAGATTTTGTTGGTGGCAATAAGTGGTTTTCACATAGGCTTACTTGGGAGTAAGCCTCTTATACAGCAAAACTTAACTGTGTGCAAGCCTTAGGCTGCTTTAACTTAGGATGGAGAACAGACTGCTCCCTGCCATACCCAAAAGCTAAGAGCTTATAGGTGTGGCAGAAAGCTCATATACCCCCTCCTCTCACTCACACCCAGCTCTATTAAGGTCCTCTATTAAGATGGTTTTGTGAGTTTTGTGGTACCTTTCTTTGGAAATGAGGCATTTTAAAATATTTTAGAGATAATTATTTTCACTGATTTCAGTCAAACTGAAAGCAGTACATGCACAAAGCTGGACTTCAACCAGTTCATAATAAGCAGCAAGGGCTTAGTGTGCTCTCACTAGTAGTTGAGGTTTCAAAGCAGTGAGTCTTACATGCCCAGGTTATCTGGGTAACTCCTCTGACTCCCAGTCCCTCATTGCTAACATTTGTGTGAGCAGAGCAAACAGGATTTGGTTTGTGGTTAACAATGCATGTGTTTGCTCAGACAACCAGTCTGTGAGCCAAATCCTTACACATGTAATTTTTCTCATTCGTGCAGGTCATACTTCCGGGCTGATTGAATATATCTAGTCATTTGAGCAGAGAATGAATCTGTCAATCTGGGCACTATCTTCTTGTGGTTTTTTCTCTCTGCTATGTTAGCTCGAAGAATCATAACACAAAATTATGTAAGGGGATATGCACAGAATTTTGGTTTTCAGAACCTTACATTAGATGGTTTTGTACCAAAATATCCTTGGAACACATTATATTACTGTGTGAGTTTTCAGGTCGAGGATAGCCCACTGCAGATTAAGATTTTGCTTGCAGAAGAAGATGGTACCTACTCAATGCACACACCACAAATTCCAACAGTACTTTGTATTTTGGTATACTTTATCTCATTTCACAAACTCCACTCATTGCTATCTTTCAGATGTGAAATTATTTTCTGTTTTACTGGAGATGTATTATTTGACTTCAGATATTTTAACATGGTATTCTTTTCTATGGACAAAAGCTGGAGGCCCCAAGCTGGGAAGAATGAGACTATATCTATAAATAATTCAACGTAATTGTATGGTTTTGACAGATTTTCAAGCTGCTTAATGCCTTTTGTCCCAGGCAATAGATTGTATTTCTTTGATAAAATGTTGATAATTTCTCATTGCAATTTATTTTGTGTATGTTGTATTTTTACAGAGTCCAGTCAGGTTCGTATCTCAGCACGGGTTGGTTTACCTTAATTTTGGCTATGGATGCCTGCTATGGAATTCACGTCTATGGGATGATAAATGACACCTACTGCAAGTAAGATCATAGAAACTTATTTTCATGCATCTACAATTCTGATGTCTTGTCAAAATTTCACAATTGATTTTAATATCATAAATCCAAAAAATGGATCAGGCAGTCATTTCCCAGTGTTTTGCATTGATATGACACTATTGTCAGCATATTCACTCCTGATATGGCATGTGCTGTTGATAAAATAAAAACATTTACAAAATCTAACATCAGATGTCATAAGGAACTATTTTTAATCAAAGATACTTTGCAGTTTCTGAATTAGTGGGAAACAAAGTATGCTCATATTCTTTTGATAAAATGTACTTGCTTCCACTGCTAAAATAAATCTATAGAGGAAAAAACAAATACATTATTTTCTGAATACCAAATACACCTGGAAGTGAAATAAAATGATTAGCCCAGGATAGTTACCTGAAATTACATTTCACCACCATTGAGCCACCTATTTGAACTTTCTAGGTTATATATAGCTTGTTTTGAGTAGTAGAGGTTTCTAATTAGACAATAAAACAAGTCCTGTGAGCTTTATCACCATAAACTGACATAAATTCCAACCAACTGCTGTTGCTGACCTTACAGTGACAGTGGATTAATCCTATTGTCAGAAGTATAACTCTAAACACAATTTCTAAAAGTCAATGTTAAATACTTTAATCTACTGTGTATGGTAGAAAAATATGAAATGAAACTATTCTTCATGTATTCAGAAAAGCAGGAAATGTCATGAAAAATGTATGGTACTAATACATACACATCTATTCTGTACCTAAGCTGGTCCAAGTCCTGCATGTAATCAGTCCAGTGGGTCATGAGCTCCTCAAGTCAAGCCTTGGTGCAGATTCTCATTCCACATTTTGTGTCACTCCAGTGTGAGACTCATTCCTGGCAGAACCTAAAAAATGTCACAAACAACAGAATTTGAGTCACAGCTGTTTAATTAGGATATCTTAACATTAGAGGCTGACTTTTTAGAACTTGCAGATCTCACTGATTGAGTCATCCAGATGGAATGAACAGAATGAACATATGTTGTTCTTTGTTTATGAAAACACACAGTAGGCACCCTGAGATGAGGGGTGACAGGACTAAGGTTGTCCTTAGAGAGCTCAGCCAGGCTGGCATTGCATAGCCCTGATGTAAAACCAGTCAACAGAATGATAGCACTGTTGGCAGCAGAGAAGGATGTCTCCTTAAAGCTGTGATTCTGACTGGATTACCTACTTATATTGGATGTTATTCTTATAACTGCCTTGTTCAGCCAGTTCAAGAACTAGTTGTAACAGCTGGAACTATCCAATGAGAAGACTTTCCTTAGGGAGGGAGCCTTGTGAGCTGAGTTAGCACAGGTTAAACAAAATGTTCAGTGGCTGTAAGAGCCAGCCCATTGACATCTTACTGACAAGATTGGTGTATGCTGAGAGATGCACTGAGCTTCTTCTGCCTTAGGAAAATTCCTAGAAATTATAATGTAATGAAAGCCCTTACAGTTTAGCAAAGGAGTTTAAGTGCTGACACATGGAAGGGATTTCAGATCAGTCATAGAATTGCTTAGGTTAAGAAAGATCTTTAAGGTCATGAAGTTCAGTTGTTAACCCGGTACTACCAGGTCTGCACTAAACTGTGTCCCAAGTGACACATTTGCACATATTTTAAATACATCCAGGGCTGGTGAGTCAACCACTTCCCTGGGCAGCCTGTTCCAGTACTTGGCAACCCTTTTGGTGAAGAAATTTTTGCAAATATCCGGTCTGAACTTTCTGTGATGCAGCTTGAAGCAGTTTCCTCATGTTCTGTCACTTGTCCCTTGGGAGTAGAGACCAACCCTGTCCTCATTTCAACCCTCCTTCAAGCAGTTGTAAAGAATGATAAGGTCCCTCCTGAGCCTCCTTTTCTCCAGAATGAACACCCGCAGCTGCCTCAGTTGTTCTTCATGCGAGCTGAGCTCCAGATCCTTCAGCAGCTCTGTTGTCCTTCTCTGGTCTCACTCCAGCACCTCAGTGTCTGTCTTGTAATGAGAGGCACAAAGCTGAACACAGGATTTGAGGTGTGGCCTCACCTCCTGAGAACAGGGCACAATCACTGCCCTGGTCCTGCTGGCCACACTATTGCTGATCCAAGCCAGGATGCTTGTATCTTGTATTCAGGTGTATTATATATTTGTGTTCTTGAAAATAGTACTTAAGTATACCTTTCTTCTCCCTAGGTCAGAAGGCTTTCGTAAAGTTCCCTACCACTATTACGAGCCAGGAAGAGATGAATGTGAGGAATATTTTCTCCATGAAAATGCTCCATATGGAGGCCACAGGTTTATCACAGAAAAGAAAGTATTTGCTAAGTGGGCCAAGAAGCACACAATAATATTTACTCATCCCAACTGGACAGTGTCTTGATACTGGTGTACTTAACTCTCTCTTAACAGCATATTACAAAAATGTCTCAGTTTACAAAAGTTTTGCTTACATATGGCTGGCCTTTCTCAGCCTAGGTAACACTAAACTAAAAACCAGAAGACAAGGAGGGTGGTGGTTCAGCTGTTAAGCAAAATTAATCATCTGTGGAAGGCAGACACATTGTTTGTTATTTCTTAGGGTTTTAATCCACACTATGCACTTTATACTTTAACTGGATTTTATTTCAAGGCAGGAGCAGTTAAAGACAGATGAGATTTCCTGTATATACAGGTGCACACAGGGAACATGGTGGTCCTTTGAACATTGTCCATCATCTCAGAGATTTAAAATTATTATTTGTAGCTCATTTGCTCTACTGAAGCACTAGTTCCATTTGTAGTATCAGTAGAAATTTTTGGCAAGAGAAATGTGAGGAAAAATACAGACCTCCAAGGTCCACGAGTGAATAAATTTTAAAAAACACCTGAATATATTGATACACAATATATTGTGAGCACTTGCATATATGGTAAAATTAGAGATGAGCTAAGCATGGTTCTTGAACTGTACCCAACTCTTGAGAGAAGATACTACCTGCTCAAGACTCCTGATTAATTCATAACTTCTGAAATGCAGCTTCCTTCCACCCTGGTCAGTCTGCACCATCTGGGACTATGTAGTTTGTGCTTTTTGAAGCTGTTGTCCCACAGTTCAGCTCCAACAGAATGGCACTTGGAAGAAAAGATTGTATTTTGCTGCCCATGATGAAGCTTTGGCTGTTTTACCAAGCCTGCTCTCAGTACCCAAGCTGGTGAGTTTAAAGTTGTCTCATGAATATCTCCATTTACTCCAGCTGTGCATTTGACTTGCTCCAACATCCAAATAACAGTATTTTGACAGTATTTCCCATGCAGCCATCATAATTTATTTTAGATCTCCAGTTTCTCCATCTTTAAAAACAAGGATAGTGTCTATCTACCTCACAAGGGAGTTGTGAGGACTAATTTAATTTAATTTAAAGCACTTTCCTGATGCACAATGCTCCATATCATTTATTCTTATCACAAAAACAATGGTACCTGTCATTTATTCTTGTCTGTTGGGTATTTGAAGAAAGTGACAGTGTGTCTGGCTATGATGGCAAATTGTTCTGTGCATCCGCTTTCCTACTGAGGATAATTTGCAATACTGAGTTCTATCAGCTTGCGTTGCTTCAGATGAAGTTGAAAGAACTCCCCATCTCACAGTATTACCTGCACATTAAAAGACAGTTCAAGAATCTTAAAATATACTCGTCTCTAGTTTAAGTATGTATTTTCAAGCTTACTGTCATGGAAAGTTTTCAACTGCAGCAGACTCATTTGTGATATGACCATAATTCAACTACACATGTGAGTTTTATTTGAACTGTATTTAAACTAATGCTTTAAGTTTAGAATGTGTCCTATGAATATCTTAACATCTGGAATGTCAGACTCAACACTGTAATAGCCAATACTGTGAACACTTGAAGGAATTATGTGTGGAACATGTCACACAGGGTTTACTCACACTACTTAAACATTAACCAACAGGAAACTTTGTATGCTTTTGTAAATCAAGAAAAGGGGAAAGTAAAAAGCTATTTTTACATGTAAGTATTTGTATACTGACTATTTCCTATTGTATATTTGTATATATAAATCTATATTTTATATGTTCATTGCATATATATTCTTCATCAACAGCTCCAACTCATAGGATAGGGAGGAAATCTCTTCACCAGTATTCCTCCTCCTGATCATTGGTTTCTTGTTCCTGTTGGTAGGTGATTCCAAAGTGTCATCTCTGTTGCCCCTTCTATTTTCTACCAGAAATGCAGTTCTCTGATTTTATTTTTTAATATAGCTCAGCTTTCACTGCTTACTTTAATACTCTAGGTATTCTGGTTGTCAGACAAAGGCTGGGGCCATGCTTATGCTCTTGGATTAACATCTATATTCAAACACAGGCTTTGTCGCAGGTTTCTGGCATAACCTTCCTGTTTGGAAAAGGAGAAAATAGTATTTTCCTACTTCCTTTCTTGACTGACTTTTTTGAAAGCTGTTGAGATCAATATTCCCATTTTCAATTTATTTGTATAATGCTTTGAAGAAAAGGTACCCAAAGTGTCTGAAAATTCCAGGCAATGCTGTAATATACCAGTAATTAAAATTGGCTGTTTCTTGTCCATGGAGTTTAAAATCAGCTGTAAACTGATACAACATGGGATGAAATCAAAAGGGGAAAAAGGGTCATGGTTGGATGAAGAGCTGTAGTAACAAAACCAGATTTATCACCATATGCATCTTTTCAGTTCAGATGGGTGGCTGGATATATGGAATGCTAATAAAAAATTGTAAGGCAGGATTTGAAACATGCAGGACATGCAGAATTAGGGAGAATGTTCCACACATATTTTACAGGACAGCCTGGGAAATCTAATCATTCCCTTCAGAGAAGAGGAACTGAGAAGAAGAACATCAGCCCAACTGAACTTCTATATAGAAGGTTTATGGGTTAATAGAAAACTACTATGAAAGTGCTGCACATGGAAATTGTTTGGGTGGGACAGACTCACATGGAAGTGTCCTCATGAAGCAGTGTTTCTCCCCACAAGTGTTTCTCCACAGTGAGCATAAGGGCTCTGCCTGAGTTGTGTTCAGCTGCAAGGTGGTTTTTAAGCCTGTGAAAGTTTTTAAGATAATACTTGCCAGTTCACCATAAACGTGTTGTAAAATATGTGCTTCATTCTGAAGTTCTTTGAAGAGTGCTTGCATGCTGCATGAAACACTATCACAAAGAATAGCTAAGAAAAATACAGCTCTAAGAACATCTAAACGTACACAAAATTGAGAACACAATTAGAGTTCAGGTGTCACAGAGCAAAGTAAGTGTTGCTCTCTGCCTGGATTTGCAGTAAGAGCCAATCTACTTCAGAAACATTACAGCAGAAACATTCATACTAGAGAAAATAAACATCAGTTCTCTTATTTAAATGAGCCTGTCTTTAGCATAAGTTAAATGCATATTACAGGGTTTTTATTATATGAGTAAGTAACTGTGACCACTGCATTAAAGATAATTCTACAAAGAAATTACTTGCTTGAAATCTGTTAAAAATCAGCTGTGGTACTAAAGAAAGAATGTCAGTACTTGGATGTGTATAAGGGATCTTGGTGGTTCACCTGAGAGCAGTTAAGAAATCAGCTGAGAATCACTTATTAATTCTTTAAGATAAAACTACTACAGTTTACCTGAATGTAATCATGTCCTAATTGCTTATTCATTCAAGCAGTCCTATTTTAATCAGCTACTCATGAGTATAAAACAAGCAGGGAGTTTACCTGAGGTTTTCAAAATGCATTTTCATGTTGCTACTAATAGAGGAATGCTCAAAAATAGTTTGGCCTTTTTTTTTGCCATTAGTGAGCTGAATAGTCATTAGAAGTTTCTTTCAAAATGTGTGTGTAGGGGAGATTAAATAAACTTTTTTTAAAGAGAGGGAATAAAAGGGCACAAATGGCTTGGTTTTAATAAATGTTTAAATTTTAATATACTTTATGTTTTATGTTGCATTACCTTCTGACTTTTGGTTTCCAAAGTAGAAAGTTTAAAATAGGAGCAGAAATTTTCATTAAAAAAAAAAATCTTTTTGACTGGCTAATTACTATTCATAGATAATTGACTGAATAAAATTAAAAAGTGTTGTTTTTTCTTTCCAAACTGACATAACAGACATCATCCTAACCTTTTCATCCCCATTAGATGTCCAGATCACATCCTTCTGCTTATACCAATGTCTCTTCTCAGAAAGAAGAAAATTAGTCTATGTATCCGGCCAAATTCCCTTTCCATCTGGGCTGGGAGGCTCCATCTGCAGTCAGCTCCTATCAGTTACATCAGTAAATGGGAAGGACTGATGGAGAGCTCTACTTAGGAGCAGATGGTGTTCCAACTTCTAAAAAATGCCCCTAAAGTGCTTTAGGCAAGGAGTACCCGTTGATCTCTCTTGGAAATACTTTACTAAAGTGTTCAGTTTCTTCAAATGCCTTTAGCTCCTGTGCAGAATAATTGTCCTACTCTCTCTAGTAGGAATTATCAGCAATGGGAAAGCATGCCCTTTACAGGAAAAAATGGAGGCAAATTCTGTGTTGTTAAATATTTCCACATAAACACCACCAGGAATGAAGAAGTCAGCCTGACACAAATTATCTGAACACTCATTGATTTAGGATTCTCTGAGGACTCTTCTTCAAAACTAAAGGAAGTGGTTTTGGCAACTTCATGAGTACAGCACCTACCCCAGTAAAATCTTTGCACTCCTGGGTGCTAAGGTAAGCTGTGTTTTGTCTGGGAAGTACCATGTGCACATAACGCTTTGCAGAATTAATAAAGAAAAGCCCATCCAACTCTTGGAGGGCTGATGCTGGTGGTCTTCCATTATTCACCTGCTTGTGGGCTGGACTGAAGTAGGACCCCATGCAAAGATAGCTGGTAGCAGAGCACAGATGCTCAACCAGAAGACATGTCCAGGTAAGTAAGAATTAAATAAGTGATCCCTTGTAAATTGTAACTGGATGTTGCTCTTAGTAACTAGACAATCAGAAGCACTTTACATATTGATGCTTATCATTTGCTGTCTTTTTTTCTGCATGTATGTCAGAAGTAGTGTGTCTTTAGTTGTGCTCAAGCAAGCCTGGGGTTTGTTCATGATGAACCTTAGGGTACCCACAAGAGGGAAACTCGGTGTTAGTGTCACACAGGAGCTGTCTGTGGGCATTGTGATGTACTGTGGGCATTGTGATGTACTGTGAGCAACAGTCATGTATTTACTAAAAAATGTCCTCTTTTTTCCTGAGTATTTTTAGTTCCTTTGAGGAGGAAATGTTTCATTTTCAACAAATGTGTCTAGTTCTGTTCCTTCTTTCCTGAGAGGATGCACAGGAATGAAACTTAACCATAGAGGAGTGAAGCCAGCCACCAGATTCATACATATTTTTCTGGCTATTGTTGTGATGTATATAGCTAAAGTCTTAGGGAAGGGGAATCTTTTTGTAAACCTTGTCTAGCATAATCTACAGAAGTCTTGTGTGTCTGTTCTGGATTAGAGTCTCTTAGGCAAACCCTCTAGAAGGGGCTGAAGGAGAAAGAAAAGATCTCTCTCCATTGAAAGACAAGACTTCTGTGGAAGCCATACTAACATGTGTGACACATCTGGGCCTTCTCCCCCAGCTTTTGTAGGTCCCCCCCTAGCTGCAGCTTTGGGCCCTTTGGAGCCCCACTGGAGAAGAATTCTCCATCTGAGTTATGCAGCCTGTGATCCACACAAAGCCTGCCCATCCTCCCCTTCTGTGGATAAGGAAAGTGCTGAATTCCCCCTGGGGATGCAGAGTCAGAGCAGGGACACACTTTCCTGTCAGCAGCGTGATTTGCTTGGGGCACAGTCTCACCTCAGGTGCTGAACTCAGTTTCTTGGAATGATAGGAGAGATATCACTGGGTTTTGTTATTGTTTGTACTGTTAACTCACAAAGAGTAACTATTTTATGGGTGTCTTAAACAGCTGATTTCATGTCTTTTTTAGCATTGCTAGCTGCTATTTCTGGGAATTCCTCAAAATATGCAGCTATCAACATCTGCCACTGCTGTTCTGATTTACTGGAGAGACTGTAAACTTGAACTAATGCATGTTCTTACCATGTATTATGCATGATAGCATGTTACACATTTTATTCTTCATTATAATAAATAATGTAAGTTTTGTGTAAGCTTAGTTCAAGCAGCAGAAGTAGTACTTTTTCTTTCTCTCATATCATGTGTTGCCCAGAGCACTTTGCTGGAGCTCTGTGAGTGCCATTAGCAGCTGGCAGCAAATAAACTGCTGAAACCAGTCAGAAAATAATTACTAAATTTGACATTTTTCACTGAAATATCAGAAATAGTTCAGCTTGCTTTTGTGAACCTACTCTGGCATTCATAATCACAGTTCTATGTTCTGTTTTAAGGAAATCTCACATCCTGAGTGTAACTTGGGAATGATTTTTTTGACAGAGATGTTGTTAAGAGGTTAAGAAGGACAATGATCACAAAGTTTTTATATTTACGGGAGTATCTTTTTAATGGGAATTGAACATGTAGAAGATTGGCTAAGATGTCTGCAGAGTTTTTCATAATTTGCTACTGAAAATAGTACTTCTGAAGATGGCTGAACAAAAAACAAATTGTGTGCCCTGTGCCCTCCTTATATGCAGACACACACACACATCTGCAAACAGGAGTGTCTCTAGGGAACATCCCTTTTTTATCAGGTAGGGGCAAGTAATAACAACTAAAACTAATCTACACAGTAAATAGAGCTTATAGTACTTGTTGATTAATGTTTATTCTGTGTATGTCCAAAGCCTGCATCTGTTTTAGCAAAGAATTAGCTTAGCTGGATAGGATCTGTAGCCTGAAACACTTGGTGCTAAGGACTTGATGTTCACACTTATCTTTAGTTTGATCCCAGGGGCTGAATGCCACTAGTGATCGGAGCACATCCTTTGTTTACATCCAAAAGGAATTTGGTGCATATCCTCAGGAACACTCCATCGTGCAAGCTAAAGCTCAGTTAGTGAGGCCACTGGACTGGGCTGTCCCACAGGAAAGTGAAATTCCTGCTAGACCATCTTGTAACTCAGGCTTTGCATGGGTATTTTTTTTTTTCCATGGGTATTTTTCTTTCAAATTTTGGATCTGATTCCTCCTGTCAGATCACGGGAATCAAGGGCTTCTGATTCTTCCTAAATTTACCATCCAAATGTGCTCCATAAATCAGGAGTGTGATATAGGACAAAGTAATCCAGCATTGGTACAGCATTTTAAGTGGTATGTTTGATGAAGTTAATGTGATTCTGCTCGTGGATGTAATTTTATCCTGAACATGCGGGGTGCTTGCTAATGCATGCATTGTTTTTATATATTGCGAGACACACAAAAATTCCCTTCATCATTTTCCCAGGGTAATCTTGTTCCTGTGGCCTTCCAGTTGTATCTGTATATGTGTGCATATATGCATTTATATACAGTGTGCAAGCATTCTTCTGTTCTTAGAAAGTTGTTACTATATGCTGCTAACGTAAACTTTTTTAGGCCGTTCATGTTACACAATTTATTACTTGTATTCTTTGGTTGCCTTTTTGTAATGCTGACAAGTGTATTGATAGCAGATACCACTGTAGACTAAGAAGACTTTCATACTATTTGTACTTACTTTGTATGTTTTCCCATGTGTTTTCTTGCTATATGTTACTTAGTTTTTGCTCCCATTTGGAGAATGTGCTTCTATGTATTTGCAAAATTGTGCCTGGATTATTTTAAAACATGAATAAATGTATACAATTTTCCAGTTGTCTGACCTAATTTATGCATGATTTTGTGCAAAACACTTTTATTCTTGTTTATTTATATGCCACTAATATCTGTCAGTTCACTGAAACAAAGGAAACAAAGATATTTTTTCTTGTGTTATAAATCAGCTGTACACACTTTTAAAAAGTTTTAAGGCATCTGCCCTAAAACTATTCAATAATGTTGGGTTAACTCAGCCACAAAAGCTACACTTACAATAACTCATGATTGTATTTCTGTGTGTTAAAATACATTGCAGGCACAAATGCATTTTGTGGAAAAGGTCCATTGGATGCTGGCCATAAAGGGCACGTCCTTGCCAGAACGTAGCGGTCTCAGGGTGAAGCCACTGAAGCCCCAGGAGTGGACACTGAGCACGTGCTCGAAAGAGCTGTGTAAGTTTGAAGGGCTGGGGGAGAGATCACATTTCAGGAAAAGGTGCAAACCTCTACTTGGAGCTAGTGTTGACAGAAATGTGAGGAGGACCTACGTAATTTTTGTTCCCCAGTGGACCCCATGGTGCTAAGGGAGGAAGTGAACTAGAACTCATGCAGCCTCTGCACTCTAATTTATCTTTTTTTCCTGTTCCCTGCTAAGAACATGATTAACAAGCAACAGCTTTGATCTGTAAATCTTAACTTGGTCTGTATGTGCTGAAGTAAACATATGTAGAGTCGTTGGGTTTGTGAAAGATTCTGAGTTTATCTGTCAGCACTGGCATATGTAATGCAGCAGCTGTTACCACCTAATTTTGGGCCAGATTCTGGTATATACCACTTAGAACTGGGCTATTTTGTCAGCTACCAGAGTAAAGGAAATGAAAAAAATATTTCTATGATAGGGATAAATAAAGGGAGGAAATGCCTTTTACATTCTCAGCTTTGAGGGTCCTTCAAGTCTGATATGCTGCCAAGGGGCTTGTTAAGAATTTGTGTGTTACTTTTTCAGGCATACTCTTTGCATAAACCATAATGCTCACTTCAGAACTATTACAGTGTGAGCTCTGAATGCATATTAGTAGCATGATGTAATATGGATTTGTTTCATCCTTTTTCCATGCACAATGGTTGGATATATTACTCTTGAAGTACATCCAGACATGATAGTAGTGACATAGGATGTGCAGGTGAGTTTATTTGACTGTTTGTCATAGGACCAGATAATCAAGTAAAAGATAGTTTAATTGTTGAATTAGCCCTCTTAGAGCTTTCAAACCCCCATAGAATAGCCAGCCTAGACTCCTGAAGCTTTTTTTCCTGCAGCTTTACATTTGGATCTTATTTTATTAGTTTGCACCAGATCACCCAGTAATACTTGTCAACAGTCTCAATGATATTTTCTTTTTATTACCAATTCCTTCCATAATGACTGAGTCTTCTGTTAACCTTTGTGTTTTCCTCTAAATTGCTGATAAAATGGTGAACTGGTGTATGCCCAGAAAGCTATCCCAGCAGAATACCTGTTCTGTGATTATTCCCCATTTAAATTTCCATTTTGAAATGTCAGTTAACCAGTTTTCCATTCCTTTAATGGGAGATATGTCAATTTTGTATTATCATGTTTTCTTAACTCAAATGTCATGAATACCACATCAAATGTCATATAGAATCAAAGTGTATCAACAGTGTTGTCTTTCACTTGTACTCACAATTGGAAAAAAAGCCAGCAAATGTGTTTGACAGTATCTGTTTTCCATATTGCACTTAGTTTGGCATTTAGCATATTTCTCCTCTTTAATTAGTTAGTAATTGAGTCCCCTGTCAGCCATTCCATTACTTTACTCCAGATCAATTTCAGACTGACAGGACTGTAATTATCTAGGTCATTAAGTTTATCCTTCTTAAATATTAACACAACATACGTTTTCTTCCAGTTTTCTGGAACCTTCCCAATTGTTCCGAGACTTAGCAAAAAGCAGTAATAATAATAGAGATCCTGCAGTCAGCTCTTGAATAACTCTTGGATACAAGTTATCTGAAGTTTCCTACACAAGTGTTTTCTTACTTCAGTAGCTTCCATTTAATTTTTTCCTTTTTTTTTTGTTTATTTTTTGCTGTTGCCTGCTAGTTTATCATCCTCATAGAGTATCATCAATTGTCTGTCTTTTCCTTAAATGCTGAACACAAATACTTACTGAACATTTCTTTTCTTGTCTTGGTTACTCTTAAGAAATCTTCCACTTCAATCTGATAAAGAGCTGGTACCATTGTCAGGGTTCCTAATGATTTTGAAAAATACTGTCTTTAAATCTCTGGCCATAAATTTCTCCTTACAACTTGGCTGCACTTACTGGAGGAATTATATATGTAATGCCTCAGTTCTACTCTATATTCAGTGTTATGAACCTTCTTTTTTCATTTCATTGATTTACAATTAAGTAGAGATTTTCATTAACCCTTTGATCTAAATATTTTTTGAACACATACAACTTTCCTAATTTTTCAACTAATAAATATTTGTATTTTCCAACTCTTGACCTGTTTTCTCTCCTAGCTGATTCTCGTTTTCAGTAATTTCCAGGTTGGTAAAGAGACTGCACCATCCATATAACTGTGGGCTTAATTTTCATTGTGCCCATAAAGAGCAATCAAGTTATCATCATAGCCCCTAATATTAATTTACTTCTCTTACCAAATGCCTCTGGTAAGTTTTCATTATTTCTGAGATGCTGTCTCACAAAATTCTCATTCTTGGAGAGTTCTCCATTTTGATTTAAGAAACGCTCATATAGCATGTTCAATAATTCAGCAGAGGTACCGGCATCGTGAAACTTCAGGCATATGTCGGGCAGGCTGCAGTCTCAGATGATTGTGCAGCCTTTTTGCTCCTACACATTACAGAAGGTGCAAAGGCATCCAGTCATCCTGCTGTCTTCTATGATTTGGTGATTTGCAGACAGCAGCTACTATCCCATCTAGTGTTTTATCTGTTAGAGTATTGATCCATTGCATTCACATCATTTGCTTCTGAACTGCCAGTGTCCTGAAAACAGACTGTGGCTCTTTTGCTGTGGAGTGCCACTCTTCTTCTCCCTCTCTCTACTTGATCTTTCCAAAAATAGGTTATAACCATTTATTTTAATGCTTCAGTTATGCAGTTCTTACCATCTAATTTCAGTAATACCTGTTACACTGAATTTATAAATATGTAATATTAATTCCTTTCATTTTTTTACCCGGATTATCTGGTATTGTTTTATAGAAAATATACTACTTTTACATTCTTAATGAATTTTGGTTTTGCCATCTTAATTTCACCCTGAAAGACTGATTTGATTTGGTTTTTTTTTTAATCAGTTCCTCTTTTACTACTTATTTTTAGCCTCTTTCCTAGCAGGCTGTTTGCCTTTCTACAGAACAGGAGACCACCTTATGGTGCCATCCTTTCACCTGCATCAAAAGACAGATGCTCCATGTTCAGAATCTTTCTTTCCTGTCTTCCTTCATTCACCAGCCAAGGATAATATCCTGAAGGATCACACAGACATTCTTCTTCTTAAGCAATGTTCAGGGTTCCCTGACCTTGTCTGAGATCTGTGAGACAATCCCTATGCAGCAGAGCCACTGATGCGTACAGTCTTTCCAATCATCTTTCACCTCCAGCCTTTTCCCCAAATAGGCTGGGCTACACATGATCCCTAACTGTCCCTTTCTGAAAAACACTTCTGCCTCTGGAGAATTCTGGAATTTTGGTGGGGGTGAATTGGAGATGGAGGGAACTGTCTGTGCAAAGGAACGTGTAGGCTGTGTTAACGCATCTGCTCAGGCCCTTCTGTTTATTGTTGCACAGGGTAACCAGACCTTTGTGGGCTGCTCTGTCCCTGATTAGCAGCTCCCATCTCTTCTCAGGACAGGCAGAATTTGAGAACTACAGGGTCAGGGTTCTGAGACCATGTTTAAAGTGAGTAAAGGAACTCTCAAAAAATGAAACATTAAGATTTGGCTTGTTTTGATTGAAATTGATCAGAATCTGCATCTTTGTATGGGAGATTTAAATTACAATTAGCTAGCACTCTTCACTGGCAAAAGGAAAACATTCTACCAGAGAATTTCTGATTAACTCTTCTCCTGTCCAGAGGAGAGCTATCTAAATTAATTGCCTTTGACAGGTGAGGTCTGTCCTCATTTTGGTACAGGAGATAAGGTACTGGTTACGACACAACTGGGTAGACTTGCACAGCTTTTTAATTACAGCAAAAGCACTTATCACAAATGTCTTGTAAACTGAGTGTCAACAGTGCTTGGATTGCAGCTGCCTGGCCTTGGGGTTTGAAGGCTTACCTCTTTAATAGACATAATGAAACATTATCCTGCATTCTGTGACCAACTTTGCCTTCAACCTGTTTTTATAATGTCTTATAGTTCATCAAGCCCTACTGCATAGGCCTTAAAATATGGCAAATCAAATCAATTTGGTCTCACATTGCCTTTTTTTGTCAGCACTCTAGAAAAGATGCTCAGTGCATTGATCTGACACAGTACAAGTTACATTGCTTCATCATCTTTGTGACCTGATGAAAGACACTTGATGTATGGTGATGTCAGTAAAAAAGTAAAAAATCTGATTGCCGACTTGTCCTGTGCATTAGTTCTGCAGAATAGGAAGGGAGCTGAGCAAATACTTCCCCTGAACATACTGTATAGAAACTAAAAATCTTCCAGCACCTAATTTTGCAGAATAAATCCACATGGTACAGTACATAGCCCATGCCATGCAGAGATACTCCTCCTGGCTCTGAATGAACAAAACGGGCCTACATACAAATGCCAGAGCATTTGTTACATTTTTGCAAGGAAAAACATGAAAAAAATCTGTCAGAGCACAGCCTTGCAGCTCCTGGTTTCTCTGGCCTGTGCTGGGAACAACAGGTCGAGTTACTTGGAATTGTGAATCACTTGGTATTGTGTTGATTAATTCACACACTCACACACACAATTTGGTGTGGTAAAAATATCATACACTAAAACATACACTAAAAGATAAAGTCACTGTCATGTACCTTTTTTCTGCAAGTGTTGTGGAAGGAAAAGGAGACACCAGAGTTTATACTTGCACAACTGGATGAAAGCTGTATACAGCAAGCACCTTGAGAACATCCAGTGATTGTGAAGGGAATTATTACAAACACTAAAATGATTTTAATTTTTGTTATTTCTTCATGCTGTCTTGAAAAAGATCATTTCTTTTTATCAGCACCTCAAAGATTCTTCCCCAAAAAAGTACAAAGCAGACTGACAAAAAGTTTCTGAAAGTGGTTTCTATTACATGAAAACAAGAAGTGGGAATTTAAGAAGGGCAGAGAAAAGAGTGAATATTTAAACTAAGGACATTGAGACCTAAAATTCCAGCACTTTATGTACTGTACTTCTCACTGGTATCAATGGGAGCACTTACTTAAAGCTTAGTACAGGATTCAGGGATTCCTTCATATCTGCAAACGACACAGAAAGAAAGAGAGGCCAGTCTTTTTCTGGTGTGAAGCCTTTGTTTTATCTTTCATGATACTTGAAATGGAAACCAGCTTTAGTGATAGTTCAAGTGTCAGAATTCCCTTCCTCCCCCCACCCCCCCTGGCAAAAAGAGGACAAGGGAGACAAACTGCATCATTTTTTGAGGCAGCCTTGCAGTCCTTGGGAGTACTAAAATGTGGAAAGTACTGTATTAATTTAAGTGTATCCCTAGTGAATGGGATCATTTAACAGCACCTTCCCCTCTCAAGTATTTATTTTCTTGAATAGATTATTAGACAGTGAGGGTTGAGGATACAAACCTTGAATCCTGAAAGCGTGTGTACATGCTGAAGAGGTATTACAATGAATTATAAGTGCTGGTAATAGTTTAGAATGCAAAGGGCTGGTGACCTTTGCTTTTAAAAACATGCTTTAAATGTTATCATTCTACAGCACCATCTTCTCTACTCTGTCTCCTAAATGCTTTTGGACACACAGACCATGGGATTAATTATATACTGCAAGCAACAATTCATGAATATTTAACACACTCATTTATACTTAATGAATAAATTTGCATTTTGACAGTGTTATTTAATGTGGTTTAAGGAAAAACTGCTCATTACCTTTCAATTTTGTAGATTAGGAGAATGTAATTGGAATGATAAGGTAGGAGAGAAGCTGCATGATTGTTTCACACGGTTTGTTCCCACAGGTTTTTTGATCAAAACGGCTCAGTTTGGTTTGTTCGGGAGAAGTTTGTCAGTCTCGGTTACTTCGTCCCGCTCTCTTCGGGGGGCTGAAGCAGCGAGGGCCGAGCTGGACGGCAGCTGCCGCCCCCCGCCAGTCCCTGGCGGTCCCTGGGCCTTGGGCAGGGCATTCCCCCGCACGGAGAGCGGGGCTGCCGCCCCCCGGCTGTCCCTGGGCCTTGGGCAGGGCATTCCCCCGCACGGAGAGCGGGGCTGCCGCCCCCCGGCTGTCCCTGGCGGTCCCTGGGCCTTGGGCAGGGCATTCCCCCGCACGGAGAGCGGGGGACCAGCGCTGCCTGGGCCGCTGCGGGAGGGGCAGAGGGGCCCCGGCAGCAGCACAGAGCTTTGTTGCGGTGGCGGCACGGCCCTGAACGCGGCGGGGCCCGGGGGCTGCAGTGAATGCGGTGCAGCCCCGGGGATGGCAGAGGCTGCTCTGCAGAACCATTGCGGCCACCTGTGCCCATCTCCGTGTGAGCGGCTCCGTTGCCCGGCGGAGCTTTCCGGGCCGGGCCTGCCCACACAAACCCTGCCCGGCGCCGCTGGGCCCCGCAGCCCGGCAGGACCCGGGCACTGCCCGCCGTGCGGGGCTCCGAGCGCTCCCCGTGTCAGCTTGCACAAGGCTTTGTCCATTCGGTTTTTTCCCCCTGAAGACTTGGTCCTTTTGAGAACCCTCTGTAAAAAGAAAAGAAACAAACAAATAACCCCAATCCCGAAAAACCCGCAGTTCATCTTGCAACAAAACCTCGGAACAGATCTGTGTACATTTCAGCAGTTCAAAAGGAGAAGGAGGTAAAAATATAAATTATTTTCTTCTTTTTGTAGTCTGAATTTTTAAGCCTATCTCATGATTTGTAGGAAGAGTAAGCAGTGAGGAGGAGGAACAACTCGTTTAGGTTTTGTTTTGTCAACAGTCCTGATATGAAGAATCTGTCCCATTTAAATTTCGTGGATTTTCCCCCTGTTATTTTAATAGGGCTAACTACAAAACCTTTGTAATTGGGTATCTTTGCTTTGCCTTTTAAGCGTGTGTTTAATTAATTCAAATGTTTCCTTAGGCATAGAGATACTATAAAGATTTCTTAGCTAGCACAAATGAAAAGAATCAAAAATAATCAGAAGTTAAAAAATCATTTCCTAGGACTTGGTCTTGTATATTTCTGTGTTTGAACAGCAATAGAGGATAATATCCCCAGGTTCCTAGTCTTTAATACCAAAGTTGATTTTGTAAAACCGTTTTAAAATGGGTTACAATTTGCTTCTGTAACAAAGTATATGCATTGTTTCTATTTGTCATTTTGAAGTGCCATATGGTGGCAGATACTAATCCACAATATGTTGCCACAGTTCTCTCTGATCTCTCTTGAAAAAAACGTAATTACACAAATGGAGACTTGACCTTTCGTTCAGCTTTAATGGACTGTTTTCCGAGCACATTTCTAATCAAAGAGAATTGCATGAAATGTTATTGTCTAAGTTGGCTACATACATCTTGTCTGGGAAAGGGAAAAATCTTCAGGCCAGAACTGGGTTGTTCACCAATTCCCCATTCAGCACACAGAGTAATGACATCTTGATTCTCATAAGGGGGCTCTAGAAATATCTTTGATGTTAAGGAAAACAAAGATTTGAAATGTAAAAACTGTGTTGATATCCCTCTCCTCTGGGCAATGATGCATAAACAAAGATAGCCCATCTTTGACATGCTCCTCATCCTGTGGGAATATCCCCACACAATATTAATAGAGGGGAATGTACCAGATAAAGCTTGGATCTGGATTTTGGTGTTCTTTTCCCTTAAATTTTGTAAGGCTTGAAATCTTAAATACTGGTTTGACTGCATCCAGCAAGCTAAGAGCCCATGATTTGCACTCACATTCCCAAACTGCCTGGGCCTCCATCACTGTGCATCTCCAGATCAAGAATTATATTTCAGTCTTTCAGTGACTTAACATAATTCTGGTTTTAATATATCAAAAGAATCTAAGCTCCTGGTGGGATATACAGGGCAAATTTAGTTGGACTTCCTGTACATGTCTCCTTTTTATTTAATAAAAAACAGGAAGGATCTGTGAGGGGCTGAAGCAGGTGTGTGCAGGCACCAAGGCCAGTTGTTTCCCAGAGGAGGTGTGTGCCCATTGCTGTCTGCAGCTGGTGCTGCTGCCCTCTCACAGACTGGGATATGCAGGTACCCCAAAGGACAATTACAACACTAGCCATTCCTCCTGACTGGGAACAGGTTCTTTTTCTACTTAGGAGGAGAGTTTGTAGCCCTGGTTAAATGTTTTTGTTCCTGTTTTGGTCACCAAAATGGTTGATAATGTTGACAGTGCGTGAACGATAGAATCTAGGATTTGCTAGTTTGAGTAATTTTTTCTGACACATGCATTACTGGAATTTGATAGCCCCTAAAACAGTTTTCTGTCTGGAACACAGGATTCCTGTCTTAGGATATTTCCTGAGATATTTGTTGCTGAATGTGTGTGTTGCTTGCCACCATTTTGGTAAGGCAGGAAAGCAATAGAAGTCCTAACTTTAAAACTTGTCCCGCTGGGAAATCTTGAGTTTGTGAACATGGTGACTGATTATATGCATCACAAAACAAAAATGCATAATTGAACAGCAGCAACTGTCTGAAAATAATCACTATTTCAAACAGTTGAAGGCTCCGGTGTGACAAGTCACCAAGTAAATACTCTCTTCCCGTGATCAGTCTACATGCTAGCTTGATAAAAGGTATTAGTTATGAATACATGAAAGAATCATTTTTATTCCTCCCATGCCCCACCTTTAAGTATGCCTAGAGTCATGTTTGATGGGGCACAACAGGCACTAGATGAGATGTCATCAGGCTCCCATATACTAGCTGTTTGGTTTACATGGTTTTTTCCCTCAGTATTAAAAGTTTAAAACTTCTGGGAACAAAAATATGATTCAGGTTATATTAGGTTTGTCTTCTGACTTTGGTGATTCAAATTTACTTGCATAATTTAACTCAATAATGTTTTGCTTGGTAATGCATGTGAACTGGGAAATGAACAAGTAAGGAATCTATCATTTTTCCTGAATTTTATTCCAAATTTACTTCTTTCTCTTGAACAAATTTGTCAGTTGTATTCAGATGTTGGGAAATCCATCTATGATGTTTGCTTTGGATTTTACAAAACAGAGCTACTCACATCCAAGTTATGAAAAATTAGTATGTTCATAATTTGTAATGTGTAAGGAATAGTTAACATCCAACTTGTTGGCTATAGGAATCAAGCCTGGGGGCATATTTAATTGACTCAGAGTCAGACATATTTCTCCTGTGGGCAGAGAGGCAACTTTTCTGAGACACAGAAGTCTCTCTCATTTGTATCTTGTGCCAAAGATCTTTAAGCCTCATGAAAACCTTCCTCTCTGGAGCATTCTTCCTTCCACTACTGTATTTCCTCTTAACAAGGTATTGCTCTTCTGCTGTTAATGTTAATGAGAGCACTAAAATCTCTTAATAAGAAAATGTTTGAATTAATAAAGACAGTGCCTTTGCTATTCAGGATCAGCCTGATTCCTTGTGCACAGATTTCTGTGGACAATTTTACAAATGCCTGTATTTGGCCTGGCCAGGGGCTCTCTGGAAACTCTACAATTTCAGGGAACAGCATAAATACTCTAGTCAGGCTATTTGGGAAGGTAACACAGTAAAATTTTTTACCAGTATATTATCTCAGCCTAAAAATGTTGACACCTGAACAGAGCAAGTGCTGTTACATTAATTTATAATGAATTAACTGGGTTTGCCTGGGCTTTTGAAGGTTATGTGACTGCATTTATTGATCTCATTTCACTGGTATCAATAAGAGCTGAAGTTTCCTGTTACCCCATAAGGCCATTCATGCCATTGTCTCCCAGATTCATTTGAAGCTTTTTCTTTGATCTGGAAAGATAAGAAATCTGCATGAATGCTTAGAAGAAGAACCATATATGTCTGATATGGTTGCTCTATTTATTGTCGGTGAAGCTTTAAGCCATAGCCCTATTACTAGTTCTGGGAGAAATGAATAGCAATGGATTTGTCCTTAATGGTCTACATTTCTCCATTGATCTTGTTCCATGTTCCCCACATCCCTTAAAAACCTTCATACACTGTGATATCCCTGTATCCTCTGTCTTCTTCTACACTGCCCCATGCCTCTCTTGCCTATCCTGTGTATATTTCCAGAGAGATTTTATACTGTGGTAACTGAAACAAGGTGGCTTCAGAGCTCCTTCACATATTCTCTACCACCTTTTTTTCCTGTCTGGTGGTCTAAAGAAAACATACTTTGGCTGGTTTAAAGTTATTTGTAGACTTCTGGTCCAGTTAATAAATGTGTACCCACTCACTGTTTCCTGCTTCCTCCCTCTGAGCAAAGTAAACAAAAAAAAAGACAATTTAAACTGCTCCTGCTTTTCCTTCATTTAAAGTTCTAGTAGGGGGCTCTCTCTTATTATCTGTCTGTTGAGCTTCATGAAACACATGCCTATATTTGAAACCTTTGTTTTTCTGTGAAATTAGTTTTAAATTACCCAGTGAAATCCAAAGTTACTTAATGGGGGTAGACAGGCATGCAAACAAGCAGTGTGTCTGTGATCACATGAGCTTTATTTGCATTGGGACATTAGGTTTACACAAGAAGTGGGAAGAGGGAGGCGGTAATTTACTGTTCCTGTGGACACCTGGTTTCTCCTTTGGTCACTGACATAGATGGGCTGACAGGAGTGAAACCCTGAGCAAGTGAAACCATTGGAGAGTTTTATCGCAATTTTTTTTACTTGTCTTTCCTGTTCCTATTTGATCATATGACAAGTGTCAGTAATTTGATTTTTAAGAGGTTGTCTTGGTACCTGGAGAACTGGAGGTGCCTGTATTTTATGTGTTAGTACTAGAACAATAAATCAGAGGTAAGGACAGAAGAAAAGTATGCAGGGAAACGTGTAACAGAAAACTATGGGAAGAGATTTGGAGAGGTCTGGATTGCCAGTTAATGGGAAGGAGAGGAAAGAAAAGAGCAGTCTGACCTTTCTGTGGTGCCCTTATAAGAGGTCAGAGGAATGAAACAATAATGGCAGCCTTCAGTCTTGAAAAGGGCAGCAGGAAGAGAAGGGCAGCAGCAGAACTGAGCTACTGCTGTATAGTCAATTAACATTTGCTGCTCACAATCCCATAATTTTTCACTGAGTAGGAGCCAGGATAAAAGCCATCCTACTTAGCGTCCATTTTGCGAAGTGAAATCTAATTAGTTAAATGTTTAAAAGTTAATGAAGAATATGCAATGTCAGAAAATATGTTCTAGTGTAAGTGCAGCCCACTCATACAAGCACTTGTGCTGTTGTAGACTGATTACGTAAATAACACCTCAGTGCCAATGCTATAAAAGGCTGTTTGGCAAAGGGCCAGGAGGATGCCATGCAAAAATGTCCAGTCACTGCTTTAGGGGTTCAACTCCGCTGTTAATGAAGGGTCCCCACAGACACATACGTGAAAGGCTCTTAGTGATTTCTGGAGTTTGTGTGCCATTCACATCTGTAACTGCAGAATGCTGACCAGTAAATCTGAGAAGATGTTTTATCTGGGCATGTGGGATATATGCACTGATTTGCTTTAGGACTGCTGCTCATACATAGGTACAGTCTAGCTTCAAATACTTACTCAAGAAATCGAGGGGAAAAAAACCTGAGAACTGTCTGATGAGCTTCAGATATCACTGGAGTTCCTGAGGTGTCCAGCTGAAAGCGCATTTATTTGACAGGTAAATACTTGATGCTTGAATATAGAAGTTGGAATATTACATTTTGAGGGCTCTAATATCTCCAGATGAAAATTTCTGCTATAGGACTAAAATCCAATATTACATAATATAATATTTTTCCCCTACACAGTGAAATTTCAGCACATTCATCTCTGGAAAAGTTTCCAGGAATTATTGTGCTTCTCCAGGAGATGCATCAGAAATGAAAAAAAAAGGAAGTATCTTTGAATCAGACAAAGGCAAACCTATTAAAAAGAAGTATTGGGTGCAACAGTACCACAGAGAACAAGGCCAGATTGTGTGTGGGAGTACATCAGCATTGCTCCATTGAAGACAAATGGATGATCTGGACTGAATGTTGAGTCCTACAGGGATCTTAGGTAATTTCTTTCTGAGCCTCTGTTCTTCTGTCTGAAAGCTGGTTGATTGCACCTTAACAGAACCTGAATATTGTTTCAAATGTGTCCCCTTTTTATAATAAATATTCATGAAAATTAATTTCAAACTCTGGTTTGTCAAGATCTAAATACAAGTAATATCCAGCTAGGACACAGGCAAAACACAAAGCCTTTTCTCATTATATAGTTATCAGAAACACTCTAAAAAAACTACAGTAGGAAAGACATTCTTTGCTATTTCGATCTATGAGTAATTATATAAAATAGAAGGAGTCTTTTAGAGGGAGCTACAGAATGATAATTCTATGACTTGAAGAGAAAGGAACAAAAGGTTGTAGTTGGAAAAATTATATTTTTTTTGTGAAGAAAAAATGTGAAAGAAAAATCAACCTCCAGCAAAGGAGTTAGATGTGATTAGAAGAAAGATATAAAAGTGATCCCTAAGGAGTGAAAAGTAGAAACTCTTCTAAGAGATGGCTGAAAAGTAGTGAAATAATCAACCAGGCCTCTCTGGAGGAGTTATTCATAGCAAAATGCTGAAGAAAAATGGGTATACTAGGGACTTGCTGTGTAGTATGTATTCAGGCTCAAATAAATATTCATATTTCACAGCTTATGCAAGAGTAGCTCCTGTGAATATTTTAACATTAACCTGGTGATCACCTGTAAAAGCTGTCATAGTTATCCAATTTCCTACTATCTGTACTGGGTTGTTCTGTTTTGGTTTTTTATTGGCAGCTGTGGTTAGTGTGAAAATCCTGGTGGATCAATTAGGAATACTTCCTTACTTCAAATATGGTTGAGTGGATTTGCTGCTATGAGCGAATTGTAGGACTGATTTTGATTCAAATTTCATACCTTTTTACACTAAGCAGCACATTAGAATCAGACTGGCCCATGTGAGGTGGAGTTCAGGAAGGGTTCATTGAGATAACAAAATTCCCAGCAGTCCTTCACCCCAGTGCAAGCTCCTGTGTATTTGTAAGTCTTCCACAGCCATGTTTTGCCAAGAGAACTGGTCCTGGTGTTGGGCCAGCAATGAGCAGGGATTAGGGAATGTTGTGGAAACTTAAAGCAGCACAGAACTATCCCCTACTGCTCCCAGGTGAGTTAAATAGGAGCAGGATTAAGCTGCTCCTGTATGTACAGTCCTGTATTAAGTATGTGGGGTGGCTGTAGATGCTCCTTTATAGCTGAATACCTAGCAATTTTTATGGGGTCTTTATGTACCTAAGGAGCAGTAATGCTAGGTGTGTGATATTGGTTGGAAAACCAGTTTGAACACTTTCAGAAATCATTGAACAGTTACAAGGTAGGAGACACCCTTTCTCCCTTTAGAGGATTCTGGAGAAGTGTGTAAGTACTGCAGCTGTCTGTGCCCCCTGTCTTATGTTAGACTGGTTTTGCTAAGAAAAAAGAATTTTTGAACCCATTTTTAGTTTTAAAGATTTTGTCAGGTTTGGGGTTTTTTGTGTGCATCTCAATGCACAGTTTACAAAAGACTGGTAGAACACTAGTTACAAACGCCTGGAGTTTACAGCATTTTTTCTGCTGTACCAAGAAACACTGTGAACTTCATTTGGGATTTTCCTCTTGGCTGGTCAAATATTTTGAACAGTTTTTATCATTTGGGTGGGATATGAAATTAGGAAAGGAGCAACTCCTTGGCAGAATGTGGCCACTTTCAATTCTTGAAACCAGGTCCCTCCCACAAATCAGGTAAATATATTTTATTAGCACCTTTGTTGTTAAGATATTGATATTGCTGTGGGTTCCTCATGGAATTTTTAGTGAATGATTATTGTTTGAATGGTGTAAATGGATGCCTAATCACATGGTATTATTTCTGTTCCTTGAGTGGATGCCCACAATGCTTTCAATCAGAAATGAGTTTTGGTAGGGCCTGTGAGGCAATTACTGCCTTAAAAAAAAGGAGAGATGGCTCTATAAAGGGAAAGGGCACAATATTCTGTTTGTGTTCCTGAATATTTCACATGAAATAGCAAGGACTGACTGCTCACTGTTAGCTCGTAGTAGTTATATCTAAGTTATCTTTAGTTTTTTTCTCTTCAGTGCCCATCCATGCCACTCTTGGCCTTGCTCCTTACAGAGAATTTCAGAGATGAAGGTATAAACCTTTCTGACGTAAGGTCTATTTGTGTGAATACACTTAGAGAGAGGGTCCATGAACACTGTGTGAATGGGATAGGTCTGTACAGACATAGAAATAAATGCTTCTCAAAAGATGAAAGCAAAAAGCCATTTTCCCTTGTCCCCAGTCTCTGAGGCAGGATAAGCACACTCAGAACAGCCATGACAAGAGTATTTCTAAAATCTTTTAAGAACAAGTGATTAATTCATGAGGGCAGATTCTCAGTTGGAGTAAACTACATATTTCATTCATTAATCTTGCTCTGCTGATTTTCACTGAGAACCATCTCCATGATTTTGAGAATATCATCCTACGTGCTTCTTGCCCAGAGTGCTGTCTCACAGGACGGTCAGATATGATGACAATGGATATGGTATAAATAGGCAGAGACAGATCTCTGAAGGGATCATTTTGAAAGAGCCAGATGGCAACAACCACATTTATTTTTTTCCCAGTGTCACAAATATGCTTTACAGTAGGGTTGTGCTTTTTCATTCCAATTGAACCCAACCAAAACCCCATGCATCTTTTCCATGTATATTTCAGTTCCTCGGGGAGACATCTATGGGCACAATTATACAAAGTCCAAGCCTCATTTTACTGATTTACCATCCAGGAAATGCAGTGACATAACCAGATTGCTTATAATTGTGGTTTTTTAATTGGCTTCCTGAAACATTAAAAAAGAAACAGTGAAAAGCACAGTTGCTGATACAGGGTCCCATGCATACCACTGCTTTGCATGAATAAGCCTCTGATTAATTCTGAGATCCCTTAAAACACATCTTAGTCATCCTAAAATCTAAACATTTCTGTGTTCAAATTAACATCCACATCACTCACTTAGTACTTTGCTCTTTATATTTCTTCCACTTCTCTGCCATTTTTTTTCCTGTTCTATATTCTATCAGCTGGTAGAAGTTCCTACCTTCTCCTTGATAATTCTGTGCATTGGAGACGGTAGGTTTCAGATAAATAAAGTCAGTTTCTCTTCCCTTGCTGTCTATAGCCATCTGAAAACTGTTCTGTCTGTAGTGGAGGTAACACTATGCTTTCCAGAGCAGGTGTTCCTTTGGCACTAAGCAGCACACTTGAGTCAAAAGACTCATTAACTGAGGTGTAAGCACACTGTAAAAAATTCTGGATTTTTAAACTTCATACCAGACATGGGACTACACATGTGCCTTTTCTGCTTTTGCCAAGTTTTCACTAATGATCATTAAGAAGTACAGTTAGATCCAGCTTTTTTCAGCCTAAGTCTTCACTGAATTGTTAAGCATTTTTTATATAACAAGAATTGCTATTTATAACGTTATAATGCAGAAGGGGAGAACTTCTGGAGGGCAGGTTCACACCGAAGCACAGCTCCTGTTCAGAGGAGGGAGGAGATAAACCCAGAATTTTTTCACCTGCTCCCTCTTGGTGGTTATTTACATTGACCCTAAGGTGAGGCTACCCAGCCGATGCAGGAAGGGCTTTGCTTCAGGGTTACTCTCACCCAGTCTCTGCTGCGGGAGATGTCTCTCCGCTGTCTGAAAAGCTTTTTGGAGGCTGTAATCCTGACTGGGATGTTTGCTTCCTCCTCCTGGCTGTGAGTTCACATTCCCCTTTCATGAGGAGCCGTGTGGGCGGCGGGGAGATGCTCAAAGCAGCAAGATGTGAGAGGAGGCAGGAGGGCTCAGGGCTGGCAGGGGCAGCCTCAGCAGTGCCCGAGCAGTGCCCAGGGCAGACGATCTGAGCGGGGTAGGAATTGCAGGCTGTAGAGCTGCCTTTGTGCCGGCTCTGTCAGGTGATCGCACTATGGGCTACCTGATCTCTCAGCAGCGATACTGGCCCCAGTGTGGTAGGCAGTGCACTGGGAAAACGCAGGGAAATACATTTCTTTTTACTTTCAGCCTGTTGTCTGAATGGGAGGCAAGTGATTCGGAGATTTTTTTTGTGTATTTTTACTTCTGCTCAAGGGAAGTTTGGGGCCGTTTTTGATCTGTCTTATGTTTGGGGACGGTAAAATAAAGGAAGCAATAAGCCTCTATAAATAAAATTTTCAGGAGAACAGTGGCAATGATACTGATTAGTAATAAGTGCACTATTGTTCCTTGAAATCTCTGTGAAGTGCAGGCACGAGTATTTTGCTCCCTGGTGATCACTCACTTGAGGATAACTTTTCGTAGGAATTTATGCTCAGCTCTATTCTGCCCTATTTCCTGGTATTTTTGGTAAATCAAACTGGCGCCTTCAGCACGCTTGCCTTTGTACTTTGAATGGATTGTCATTTCAGAGATGACAAATCCTTTATACAAATTTGAAGGATAAAAACTCTGTATGGCTTTTATATTCAAATTTGTTTACAGAATGATATTTGCAGATAACTCTTTAAGTCACCCTCTTTTTTCTTTTTATTTTTTAAAATGATGGTGTAGTCAGTAGCTTGTTCTTTGCTTGGAGGTGTATTTCTTTTATTATGTTCATTATTCATTATGGTTCTGTAGTCATGCTGTGAGAATCTGCTGCATTCATTAAATACCATTTCATAAAATTGATGGACTGTAGCTGGCACAAGTTTATAATATTTTCAAAGAGAATATATTATGTAACCAGGTTGTAAGATAAGTTTATAAGTTTTAAAACATATACAGATTTATTATGTGTTTTCTCTTTGCATTGCTCTGTCACCTCCATGACCAAGTCCAGATGCCTCTTGGAGCTAGAATTTGATTCTGTTTTGCTGCTGACATGCAGCAAGCCCTCTTTAGGATTTCCTCTGCTGTGTGACTTTATACATTCTTCTGGAAAAACACAAAGCTCTCAGTTCATGTAATTACTGCATTCTAACTTAATGCCTCCTGCTATTTTAACAAGGGAATCTTCACTTTCTCTATCAAACACTTGTGATGCAATTTCAGTGCTGCACACTCATGTCTCTACACAGACATTGTTTATGGTGTAAAGGTGAAGAAACACTACAACAGAGAAAAATTACAAAGAATTTTGAGAAACCCCAGGGTTTCAGTTTTGTATACACATAAAGGGAAAAATTATTGTTGTTGTTATGATGGTCTAAAAATACAGATAAGGTAACGTTTTTGGGGAAGAGTAATGTATGTTATTATAACAGCTTTTACAATTTTTGAGGTGAAAAAATACCCCTCACCTTTTTTTTTGGCCTTGCATACCCAAAGCTGGCTGTTTGTCCTTACTTTGTTCACTTACATAGTAAAGGGTATCACCTCTCACTAATGTGTCAAATTTACATTTTTCATAAAAGCTGACCTTGCTTTTGCATTCAGCAAGTAAAATTTCCTCAAAGCCACCAGCACTTTTTTTTTCCTTTTGGAAAGTCTGCATTAAAATAATGAACTAAAAGCTAAAAACATAGCAAGGAGATTGTTATTATAGTGGACAACACAAACATGATGGCTTCTGCAGTCATCACTGTAAAAGTAAATTGCAGATGGTGGGAAGTGCTGTGGTCATCTGATTACTTTAATGTGGTAATACATTAGCTTAATGTATTGAAGGTCAGGAAGTGTAGATCTCAGTGGCACTAAACTGGAAAACTGCAGAATATAACAGAAACCAGCAACAAGTATCATAATTGATAATCATTAAGAAAATAATTTAGCCAAAGAGAACTATTTCTAAGCAGCAGTGGAGGGCAGAGGGCTATAGACATGTATGCAATTTTACAACCACCTTGTCTCAAGGAATGTTTTATTTTCCAAGTGCTACTCTTCCTGCAGACACAGTTACAATAGTTTCTCCTTACGCACATTGGTTACAGAAGTCTATCCATTAAGAATCAGAAATACAGGAAATTCAGCATCAGAGCAGATTCTTGAACACTGATGGTTAGTAATTTAGTGGTTTGTAAGAATTCTCATTTTGTGATTATTTTGTTGGTCAGGCTTTTAGATCTAGAAATATGCTCTGGATTCTGTGAACACAAATCTACTTGGCATTTCACATATGCTAGAATCTGCTAGACTGTTCTTTGTTGGATATTAATTGTTTTTGTTAAGCTGTTCATTAAGAGATGTAAGAATATATAAAGCAAAGTACAAGACAATTAATTTGCTCTGCCCTGATCTGCTGATGCACTGGAAGACGTGACAGAACCAGAAAGCCTAGCAATTTCAGTATGTTCCTGGGTTGGTACTTGTCGTTCCGATTGGGAACGGCCGGAAAAGAACGACACAGACTCTCAGGGAGTCAGAACAAGAGGATCCTCCAGTTTATTGCTTGCAGGCCTGCTTTATAGACAGATACGTGGAAAGTACAGAAAGGAAACTCTTATTGGTTAGTAAACTGCTACATTACCATCATTGGTCAGTGGGGTACACCACCCCCCTGACTTTCTCCTGCAAGGAAAACAAGGAACACAAAACAACACCTGCAAGGCTGTTTTGTGTCCCTGAGGATTGTTTTAATTCTTTCTCATGTCTTTCCCAGACTACTTTCTCAGGGCCAGCCTGAGAAGCTCTTGCGGCCTGTAATCTGTACAGGCAGTGTCAGAATTTAGCATCCACAGGTACTGAGGTAATAATCACAAACTATGTTTGGCAAAACATTTCTTAATCCGAGGGATATTTTTTTTCTCAAAGACTTTAGAGCACTGAAAATCTGATGTCAAGAAAATTATTTTTGATCGATCTTGCTTCACCTTTGATTCTCATTCTGCTTAGCAACCTTGGTTCAAATAGATCCCTCCTGCCTTTTCTTCTTCCAGCTAGTTCTGCTTCCTTGTTGCAATAAAATGGATCTCACTTTTCAGACAGCTCCTCAAACTCAGTGTTCAGGTAGACAAACTGCAGTTTTCAGAGCAAGCCATGGGAGAATTTCACTTCTTTCCTATGCAGGTTACTTTCTGAAGTCCATTCAAAGACTTCACTGCTTGGAAACTCTCTTTCACTGAGGATGAGACATTCACAGCTGAGATCCCACAATGACTCTCAAGTTTGTAGAGGTTTACATGGTTTCTCTCTCCTGTCACTATACGGATGGTTTAGTCTTAAATGGAGCTTGTAATGCAACAAGCCAATGACAAAACATTTGCCTTTAGCTTTCAGTACAGAGCTATCATCTTTCAAAATGGACAAGTCAGAAATACTGATCTCAATGGCAGAGCACTCCTCAATGCTTTCCAAAGTTAGCAATGCTTCTACTGAATTTCATTATTCTACTTTAGTGACCCAGCAATAAAGAGAGCTTTAATTATTTCCATTGTAATCTGAAATATGGTGTGACTGTCAACCAGCCTACAGGATTGCTTAGATTTATGACAGATGAAGAGTTTTGCACTGTAAATATAGTGCAGTGCTTTCCCAGGATTTACAACTATGTCATATGTATCCATGTCTAGTTCTTATGGTGCTGTTAATTTCTGAACTGATCCTGAGCTGAACTGGAGAAGCTGATGTTCCATCTCATTAGTCTCTCTTTTTTTCCTTTTTTTTTTTTTTTTTGTTTTTCTTTTAGCACTTACAAAACATAGGTTAGAAACCTTTCAAAAATACAATATAGTTAAAAGTCAGTTTCCAAAACAGTATTTTTGAAGACTATATACCTGTTTTTCTTTCCCTTTCTGGTCTTTAGTCAAAAGGATGGTGTTTTAAGGGATATTTAGTGCATTACTTCTTGTGGTATAATGCTGCTTAGGAAGATGTGCAAGCAGCCTAAATTTGATAAGAATATGCAAATGTCATGCAGTATGACAGTCTGTGCCAGAGTGGAAGGACAGACAGTGGATCTCAGTTTTATAACAAGGTAGTTTGTTGTTTTTAATGAGGCCATTGGGCAGAATAAAAAGGCTGTGACTTTTTTTTTTCACTCATTGCAAATATATGTCTCTGATCTTCCTTATTCTCTTATCTTTGGATGAGCTAGATTATAATAGGACCCCTCAGAATCCTTTGTATTTTTTGAGCCTTTCATATCTCTTATCTGGAAATCATCTTTCTTCTTTTATAAGAGACTTTCTAACATAGCTTTCTAGCTGGCCTGTTAAACTGCTTTCTCAGATCTATTCTGTTTGTCCAGTAACTGAAAGAACCTGGTCTGTCACATTTCCCAGTACCTCTCCTACAGACTGAAAAGCATCCTGCCTCAGAACTGCACTTGTAGCTCAGTGTGCAGACATTACCACCTGCTTCCCTATTTCATCACTCATTGGCAATTACATGATTCATGCATGCAAATTAGGGATAAACAGTTCTCATGAAATTTGAATTTACCCAAACTTTCCAAACATTTTCTGATGTTTGCAGATCTACTTTAAGTTTGTGAAACTTTGGGAGGCTTTTTTTTTTCTTTTCTTTTCAACAACATCTTGGTGCTAGCTATGAAGATGCCAGTCCAGTTCTAAAGCATAAAAGAAATCTAAGGAAGTAATGCCCTTATCTTATAAATAACATAGTCTAATTTCACTCTCAAAAATGCAGCTGTGCATGAATTCCCTTTTACCGTTCGAAAAAAATAAAAATACAGACAATCATTAAAAATATGTGAGCTATTTATTCATATTTGTTTCCCCAAAGTAGTGAGAATTCAGAGGTTTTATTTCAGTTAGAAATTTGCAGTCTGATGACAGGAAATGCTTAACTTCTGATGGAGCAGACCTGAGTGGGTCTGTCACACAGTCAGTGCCATTTGAGCTGATGTTTTCCACTTACCTTACTGAGTAAGCTAATGGAAGGAATATTGTGGATATTCTGCTCAGCTCATTTAAAGCCTTTGTTCACTACCCACTGTGCTTTTCACAGACAACTTTAGGTGTATTTTTAGCCATGTTGACAGATGTATCTTGCATTGTAGAGTTTCTCTCTTCCAACTTAGTAAAACCTACACAGGTGTACACAAAGCAGTTTGGAGCCAAAACACCCCCTTGGTGTCCCAGCAGGGATTCCTGGGGTGGTCACGGCCATTTGATGAGCACTGCCCTGCTCCCAGATCCGAGCCGCGGTGTCTGTGTGGTGCTGTACCAGCCCTGGGCTGCACTGATTCACAGAACTGCCCTGAATTTCACTGCACAGTTGCCCCAACACAGAAAGTGGAATTCCTTCTGGATTTTTGTGAAAAGATAATGTTTCTTTGAGAAGAACCTCTTGGGAAAACAGAGCAAATCCTTGGTTAGCAAACTCTCATACTCTGGTAACATTTAATTCAAAAGTGTTCTGCAGAAAGAAGATAGTTGTAGACAATCTACCATATTACAGATGTAATAAGACCATATTTGGAGCAGACAGATGGAGCTAAATGAACCAGGAAAACCTACAGCTCATTTAAAAAGGTCTGTTGTAGCACAAGAATAAAAAAATTTAAAAAAAAAAAAAAAGGGAAAAAAAAGGGAAGCTTTATAGGATAATTCTGAGTGTCTGTCCCTAGCGTATTGACTATCTGAATGGCAATTTTTAGAATTCAGGAATCAATTATATCAGCACATTCAAGAAGATTAAAAATTACCCAGTCTTGCTTTATCCTTTGCTATAGTTCTTATATTTTTTAATAGTGACTTTCTGTACTGTTTGAAAAATAATCATGGTAGAAAAAGTACACATATTGTAAGAAGTTACAGAAGGTATAAGAGCAAGGGCTTTCTCTCTGAAGGATAATGAGCAGAGGGGCACCCAGATGAATATGTACAGCTTGTAAAGAAAAAGGCACAAACTCCTCTCAGCAATTTCTGAGGAAAAAGGAAGTTAGCAAGAAAGAGAAAATTGATATAAACATACTGTCTGACTCATACAAAGGCTGAATACCAGCAATTAAAACATTTAAAAGATGGCACTGCATGTTAATGCTTCTTCAAAGACAGTGTCTATTCTTCTCTAGTCTTGTGTAATATGCATCATCTCTGGGAAGCTGAAAAGTTTGAAGGGAGGTCTTCAAAATACTGTTCCTCCTCCTGAATGAATAATTCCTCCCAGAGACAGTTAACTATTGCCATCTCTGCCATAAACCAAATGATAGCCTAAACTCAGTTGTAATAGCAATGTGGTTTTCTGTAGCATCATTTCAAAGCAGGGAACCTGAGGATATGTTTATTTATTGCTTGGTGAACAAATATATTCTCAGCAGATGACAACTGAGGATAACATCCTGCTTTAATGGCACTTTTTCATGGTATTTTTTTTCCACTTTCCTTCATATTTACCTTCTTGTATTTTCTATTTACTAGTTTCTGATGTGCACATCAACACTAATCAAACAGGCTGTGCTTTTAAAGCTTCACTCTTAGTCATGCTTGGGTTGAATGTGTAAAAACACCACCTTCCCAGCCAGAGACACCACTGATACATTGCAGTCTAAAGAGAAGTCTAATGTTTGAGGCACTGACAAAACAGCCACTCGCACACTGCAAGATGTAACTATAATTTGCATGCTGATGCAACACACTGCTGGTGTAAGTGTGGTCTGAAACCTCTACAGCAATGTTTTAGGAAAGACAAAGGAAATAAGGAGAAAGTATATGTGGGGAAAGAGACATAATTTATATCACAACATTTTAAGCAGGCATACTTAAGTGATGGTATGAGTGTCACTAACTTCAGGGTACATTTATAGGGAAATATAGTTTCTCTTTCTGGGGAATTATACTGTATTTGCTCACTTCATCATTCACAAGTCAACTATAAATATAGATATTTATATATTTTAGGAATAAGTAAACAGCCTGCATTTCAGAAGTAAATGAGTTCTGGCTCTGGACAAGAAATAAATGCAGAGTTATGTTTACCTTAGAGCTCTTTAGTGGTCTTCTCTGCTGCCTCTAGAACATGTTTCTCCATAGCCTACAAGATCCCCAGTCCTGAGCTTGAAGAGCCTTCTGCTCAGTGATCTAGAGACTCATTTTCAGTAACTCACACTTCCTGAGGAAAGTATGCAGGGAATACGTGTATATTGAACCAGTTCTATTGAGTAACCAAATCATGTAACAAAAGCACCGCAGTGCAAGGGGGACATTTGGTACACAATAAGAATAGCTTGATTTTCTTTACATGTTGCTTTTAGACAGGCACCTGTTTAAGTCAGTAGGTCAATCTTCAACTCACGCTTTCATTCTCAAAATTAATTTCCATGCTAGGAAACCGAGCCAAAACTCAAAGCCACTTTTCCATACCCATGTTCACACACTGGCCTTGGGTCTAAATCACCTACTGAATAATTTAGAGCAAACAGGAACATTTTATGGTCTGTCATGGCAGTTTTTCAACTGCTTTGAGCAGCCATAGCTGCATAAAACATCCAAAGTTAGTCCCAGAACCTGAACCAAATACACACAGATTGCTAATTGTAGTGCTGTTTAAGCCAAGATGTAACACATTTTTGTACATATTCATTTCCATGATCTTAGCAAGCTTATGGCAACGTCCTTGACATGAATTTTGTTAGTGTGTAAGGTTATGATTATTTTGTTCCTGGCCTTAAAAAGGCATTCATAAGGCATAATGATTTTTGTCTTTTAAGACTCTATTCCTCAGTTAGTTGATCCTTTTTGCTTTTCCTTTTAAAGTCAAGTTTTGGTTTCTTTCTAGACATCTGCACCAAATGATAAAATATGAGCCCTGAGGCCCTTTCTTTGGTTACACTCTCTGCCATTCCAAGTTAAATCCATATTTAAGTTTTGAGCTCTTCTGTGGGAGCAGCTGAGAGCTGAAGTGTATTTAATAAATCTGTCATGGTAACTAAATGAAATAGAAAGCAGATCAACACAGACTGAGTATGGGTTGGGCTTAGGATGTATGTTTTAAAAACACTTCCATGACATGGTGTGGAACATTTAACTTCCATGATGCTTAACACAGAGCCACTAGTTAAATCATTGGCCTGGGCAAGGTTGGCATAAGCTGTCCTCTGAATTTCTGTCAGATGACTAAATAACTGGACAAACAACACGTCCTGTATCTTGTACCAAAACTTTCACCAACTTCCCACCCCTAATTGTTGCCTCTGGCTATCTAAATTTTCAAAAATTATATGCTGCTTTAATCAAAAATTGTACTTCCATGTAATGATGAGACAACTGAGGCTCTCCTCTACAGCCTTCCTTTTTTCACCTGGACCACTCTAATTCTTTCCATTCCCTTACACTTTCACTTGGATGTATACAGCTGAAAATTAAGCAAGCCAAATAAATCATATCTGAATCCAAATGTGGGAATTTTTTAAGGTGCCTAGTGGGTCTGGCACCTAATCTGTCTTGATAGGAGACAGCTAATACTTAATATTTCCATTAATGAAGAGTAGCTACTTAGGCTGCCGAGACGGTACCTTAAATTTTTTCATGCTATTTATTTTTCATTTCTGTATGTTCTTAAACATCTTCCTCTGTCTGTTTGTTGTCTGATAAATCTAGCTGTTATAGTCTTGGTGTAGACATCATTTATACCTAGAAAAGCATATCTGAAAATACATTACCTTTAAATAGCAGGATCCATCAAATCTGATCTCCCATGTCTGATAGCCAAAAAGCTCCATTTCATTTCAGAAGAAAAATTGCTTCTGTCAAGGTAAACAGAATGCATTATCCCCCTTTAATAACCATTTTTAAGCATGCTTCTGTATTATTTTTTTTTCACAGCTGTATTGCAATAAGCCTTAGAGTAATTGCCAGTTCTTCTGTCTAATAGGTTCATTATTCTTTTGCCATAATTGCAGCCATTAAATGTCCAATTGTTAAATTTCCACTCCTACATTTACTTAGTGTTACTTTTTATAATGGGCTATGTCATTACAGCACCCCAGTGGCTACAGCTGTTGTTCAAAGTGTTTCTAAAAGTCAATGAGACCTGAGATATGTCTGTATTCTTGATTTTTCACAGATTCTCTCCACTGCACTTTGTCATCTTTTTTCAGCTTTTATAAAGATAGCTGCATTTAGATACCCTTTACTGAAAGTTTAAGAACCTGACCTATTCAAGAAGACATAAAACTATGAATTTAATATTTCTAAAGCACCATTTTTTCACTTTTATGAAATGATTCATATATAACAAGGTGATGGAGCAAAGATTTAACTAAGGGAAATTAACACTTACAGCTTAATAGCTTTTCGAGAGCACTGATTTATCTTTTGTCGTGTTAAATTTGTTGGGTTTTTTCTTTGTTGTAAAAGAAGCCTAGTTCCTAGTATTAGCAACAGTTGTGGTAATAAAACAACCTTTCCAATGCCCCTTGCTTCATTACTTGGCATTTCTAGACACGTTAATAAGTATGCTAGGGTTTACTTCTTATTTGTGTGGGAGGGACTTCTTGATTTCAAATGCTGCATTTAGACCTGATAACAAAGTTTTATTTAAAATAAGTAAAAAGCATTAGGAATCCTCTTTTTTTTTCTTTTCTTTTTTTTTTTTTTAAATCTATCTGGTTTGTGTGTGACATCTGGTCACAATTTGCTTTTTAAAAATAACACTGAAAAATTGTTTTGAGACACCTATACTAACATTAGTTTTTGTTGCTGACAAGCATGGAGAAGCTGTCCTGGAAATTGCCAGTAACAACCATTGTCAGCTTCCATCAGTTTCCTGGGAAAGCTGGTACATGATACCCAATAACTATTTGTGAGGTTATCCAGCCTCTTTTTAGGATGTAACTTTATGTCACTTTAAAATTTTCATAGGCAGTATGTCATTTTTATTACTTAGATTTCATCCTCCTCCATAAGGGTTTGATTAAAACTGCATTTGAAATGTATATCACATAAGGTTTTTTTATAGACCACATTTTCATTCTTAACCTCGTTACCAAGCTGTAATTTTTTCAGTGATTAACCTAAAATTGCAGCATTCCCTATCAGTATATTCAGTATCTCCTATCTTCTCCCTCACACCTTATAATAATAATAATATATGGAGTATGATTGATTTATAGAAAAAATAGATTTTTATTTAACTACTTTTAAAGAGAAACATTTTTACCATCCAGATTCCTTCCCATATTGTAGAGCATACACTGAAGACAAAAACAGAAAGAGGTCACAAAGAAAATCAACTTGTTTTTTTCTGTGTGGAGGTAGACTTTCCACAGAGGAAGGCAAAGAAAAACCTTCTGATCCCTACTTCTAAATTGCAGCTCAAATCTGCATCATTATCAAAGAAGAAAGTTGTTACCACATCATGTCTGTGTACATGACATTTATCTGCTTGTTATCATCATGTTTTCAGTGCTGAGGTAGTGGGTAATTAATTCTTTCAATGCCTGGCACCAGATTGCAGTTATGCTAGATATGCCAAGGTGTTGAAGATGCCATTCAGATGTTCTGTTCTCTTGTGGAAGGGTTCTTTTTGAGCAAGGTAGATGTAGAAAATCTCTACTGTAATTGTCAGCTTTACAGTTATAGAACAGGTTTCACTTTCCAGGATCCCTGGCTTATAAAAATAAAGGAGATACAAAGGCTGAGGGGAAAAAACCCACCAGCTAGTAATTTGAAAAAAAAAAAAAAAAAAATTATGATGGGATTAATGTTAATATAAGCAAATAAGTAGTAGAACATATTTAATTAATTTTACCCCTGTTTTAGCTCTTTTTGGGGCACTCGGTAGAAGAAAAACATATTCTTGATTTAAAATCCAAGGGTATCACAGTCAGCAGATTATCAGCTTGTGAATTTCAGATGTTTTAACCAGATGTACAATTCACAAGTACATCACAAGCCATTCTGCAAGCTACATCACTTAGTTAATAAATAGAGTTTGTAATTCACACAGGCTAGAAATAATTCCCATTTACATTTTTCATTAGAGTTGTTATAAGTATCATCGTCTTTTCTCTTTTACCCACCAACCATTATGGCTATAACAGCTCAGTTGTGCAGAAATCATCAATTCAACTCGGCAGTGCTATCAAGAGGAGGCTGCAAATGCTGAAACCCCTCCTGGCTGGCTGTGCAGCCTACAAACCTCCCCATGAGCCTTAGGCAATTCCTGACACCCTGTAGGAGCTGTGGCTGGGCCTGTGAGGCTAGGGGAATAGTTTAAAGCATCATCTGAAAAGTATGGCAAGGCTTTTGCATTGTTTTTTCATGCATGAGTCAAAAAGTTCAAGTTGTTTAAGGCTCAAGTTCATAGGCCAAATTTCACTGAAAGAATCAGGGCCATCCATAAATGGAATGTGAGGGCAAAGTGCTTCCCAAGGGGAGGAACAGACTGCTGTGTCACTGGGGCTTGAGTGCTGGATGGGGACCTGGAATATATCATGATCTCTAAAATGGGCTAGAAGTGATGTCAGGGTTAGGCTGTATTCTGGCCAAGCTCTGTCAAAGTATGAGGCTGCTCCTCAACTTTCTGGAAGAGGTAAATGTTTTTTCCCTGCCAGACAGTGCTGAAGTCAGTACTGCAAGGCAGAGTTGAGTCTGCTTTTGTGGGGGCAAGTAAAAGTACACGTAACAGTGATCTGGGAACATGCTTCTGTGACACTGATGGATGCCCAACACTATTTTTAAGGCTTAAAGAGCCAAAGAACCTCCAAAAGGTTCCCACTCCCCAGGATGCTGCATGGGAGTGGGAGAGGAGTGCATGTATACAGAGGTGTTGTTATTTGAATGGTGAAGTTCTGTAACAACTCGTGCCTGTTCATTCAACTGAAGTATCTTTGCAGTAAACAGGGCCTTTTTTCTGTCTGTTCTGCATGAACACACATTCCACATGTAAAAGCAGTAGTGGAAACAGAAAATATGGAGGAAATGTAGTTAACTTTCAGTTCCCAAATTATGGCTCTGGTTCACATTGTATTAATTGCAAACAAGGCCAATCCATGCATCTTCAGACAATTATTTAGAAAGAAAATTTCCTGTGGTTTGGGAGTAGAATGACTTTGATATGTTATCACTGATGTTGACTGCAACCCACAGTGGATCTGCCCTTTTTTGTATTGGAGCAATCCCAAAGTCATTATTAAAGTGACTTCTTCTGACTGACTCTGATTTTACTCCTGCTATTGTATTCTTTTCTCCCAACAGTACACCAGCATATCAGCTTGAGCTTGAAATAATAATAACATTTTAGATAGTTTATGACACAGCCTTAACCTTCTTTAATAGCAGTTTTATGTATTCAATATTCTGCTGCTCTAGTCGGCTCGCAGTCTTTCAGAAGCGCTGGTCACTAAATAAAATAAAGTTCATATTTATTGCTATGTGTCATCTAAAAGCAATCACTCAAAACAAGAATTATAAGATCTTCTACAGATGAAAATGTTTTTGTGATGGAAGTTGGCAAGGCCAATCTGTTATCATGAGGCATGGAGAAGAAAGGCCAATGTTCTTGACTGTTTAGTGAATGCACTTATTTTCTTTTTGCAATTTTCATTATGGCAAATGGTTTGACCTAGCAGAGAGACACCTTCTCAAGGCTGGGATCATATTGTTTTGCTAGTATAATTCCATCACAGTCAACAATGGATATAAATGGAAAAATGAGGCAGAAAGGTACAACAGTATAGAATGATGTGTTTTCAGATCAGTAATCAGTGTCTATTTAAAATAAAATAGAAATATATTAAATGATATGCTTTGACTCCATTTTATTAAGGTGAAGTTTTATTACTAGCCTTATGATCAAATGAAGGAAAATAGGGGTAGTGAGACCTATGCACAGAAGAATAAAGCCAAGCAACTAAAAATCTGCTATATTAAGCTAACAGCTTTTGACATTCTGTAAAGTCATTGTGATGTGATTTTTCATCTAAAGCTAAAAAGTTTCTATTATAGTATTTGTTAAATAAAAAAAGGAAAATAGAAGTCCTGGATATTGTGTTCATCTCTATTGCAGGAGACACATATGTTTGATTTTTTAGGACAGTGTAAAAGAATAAAAATGCTAATTTTTCCCATCTAAATTCTAGAGAATAAGAAGAAAAATTATAGCTAAAATAGTGAAAATTACTTGCAGAATAATAACTTCTACAAACAAAAGCACTGCTTTTTTCATTACCTTGTCAAATCAGTACAGTGGCATATAACTGTTCATATTCTTACTTTCTTTTTAAAATAGATTTGTTTCTTATTTGTTATATTTTTTCAATGTAATGAAAATATCAAGCCTAAGGTCATTCTTTCTTAAATTTTTATAAGTTAGAAAATATTATTTTACAGTATAATATGTGAAGTATCATCAGCCCTTAATTCATGCTTTTGCAGCCCTGTACTCACATGTAGTTACACTGGACCAAATTTAACAATACTGAAGGAGAAAAACAGACACAGGTTGATCTTATGAACTTCTAAAGACGTGAGGTGCTTGCTCATGTCTGTGGTTCCAAGAAGTTAAATTGAATTATGCAAATAAGACCATATGTGTACATGCTGTCAGGTTCCAGTTAATAAATTATCTTACTCCTCTGTTATTTTCATGAACTATACATAAAAGATGCTTATGTAGACACTTCCTCAAAAAATATGAATAACATTTTCTTTGAGATGAGCAAAATAACACCATTTAATCTGGCTGTGAATGAAACTGCAAATACAGTGTTTCACTTTGAGAATTTTTGAACTGTTTTAATTACATTATGAATTTATCTCCATATGGTTGCTGACATGCATTGAAACTGTAGTTATTAGCCATTTGAATTTCAGTTGTGCTGGTTTTTGGTGGGGCCTGATTCTAATGATTACATGAAGTGTCTGACACCTGTTAAGCAATAGAGAGGAGCATTTAAAAAGATCTGCTGAGATTTGTCCCCCATTTGAAGCCCATAACATGGCCAAAAGCAGGTACAGTTACCTTAGTGCAAATTATAATCAAACCCTGTACTTTCATGCACCTTTATTTTAGATTCTGGCATTGCAGGTGTAAATATATACCCATGACATAGAGAGTGGACAATTACTAGAATCTTACGTAAAATATGGCAGTGATCTCTGGAAGGAATCACTGCCCATGTACACACACACACTCACAAATGCCCACAGGACTGTCTGCAAGCACCAGTGCCTTTCAGAGCTTAACCAGCAGAGCTGCACAAGGGTTATGATCATCTTCAGCAGCTTTTGCCAGCTCTTGCAATACTCCTCAATCATGTGACTCAATCACACTCACAAACACCCAGACACCGTGCCCTGCCTCACATGGCCTTTTCATCACGAAAGGTTTGGCTTCCTGAGAGGTGCTGAGGGAAGTGAATCTATTCTTTAGTCTAAGTTTCCTCTGGGTGTGCAAGACATGATAAAAAGAGGTCTGCCTTGACATATATTAAGTCACATTCAGACTTAGTTGTAGTTACTTAGTTGTAGAAGTGGGAGGAGATACTGCTGTGCCCTTTCTCTCACATCCTTGCATCAGTTTGGTTTTGATTAGTCCTGCACTCAGAGGTGGTGGAACATAGAGTGGAAGTTGCTGCCTTGAAATAGTGAAGATTTAGTAAAATGAGGTTATTTTATTTAGTCACTGCTTGCCAAGATAGTCCTTACAAACCCAAAAATTTTAATTTCATTTTACTGATGCTTTTTAGAATGAGATGAAGGTTTTTTAGTTTGAGACCATGACAAATTCAACTGTTTAACAATCCGTTTTTAAAAAAGTTTTTCTGAGTGACCTATGAATTACAAATCAACTCAATCTTTCTTATTCTCTTTTGAGAATAAGAAATTCTCTTCTTATTAAGAGAATAAGAATTCTCTTCTTATTCTTTTTGAGCTTTATTGATAGTGATGAATCATATGAAAAAGATTTCACATATGTTAGTGGTTACTGGAATTATTAATACAGTCAGTAATGGCTTGCCAGTGGGTAAAAGTGTTTTTATGGAAAAATCTCTGAGTGGGAGCTCATTGTTGACATACATTATGGAGTGTCTGGCCATGTTTGTCCCATCTTCTCCTCGAAAATTTTTAGAAGTCTGCTATATCTAATTTACAAAACACTTTAAATGATAAAACTTACATTTAAACTTACACTTAAAAGAGGAAGGGCTTTTATCCATTTTCCGAACACTTGGAATTTAACAGACTGGCATCTGAGATTTACTTAAAAAAACCCAACATTTAAGCTACAAGATAAGAATACTAGTTCATATTTTCACTTTGGTTACTTCAATTTGGTTAATTTCAATGGAGTTAACCAACACAAAAACACTGGTCCTGAAAACATACAAATCCATGATCTCATGTCATTAGTTCATTACTGATCAGACTGACTGAAGTCCAGATGTTGTCTGTGTGATTCCTACTGCATCATCTTGCTTTAAAACTGGGTAAACAAATACCAAACTACAGGTACTCAAATGGAGCCCTTCCATCAAAGATGTTGCTCACTTACCTGTTTAAACCATGTACTTTCCAAGTACACTGCTTAATTGGAGTAATAGTGAGAACAATCAAGCTGACTGGGGTGGTTTTTCAGTGTTTATTAGGCTCTAAAGACTGAATATGCTTTTTTCCCAAATGTTGCTAAGGACTCCCTGTCATGTGCAACAGGCATAATCCAGGTGAGTCTGATAATTTGCCATTATAAATTCCACTTTGAAAGCAGATAAGGGAGTGAATATTTGACTTATTTTAAATCAGTGTAAACTATCAGTTATTGACAATATCTATCATGTATTTTAAGAGAAAATTTATTATCAAACAGGGTAATTAATTTTGGCTCTTCCATATCTTACAATTTTTGCAGAAATGTATTTAAGAATCCAAACTGAATTTAAATTGCTGCATACTTCTGACGTTCCCAATCCTACACTTTCCAAAATTGGATTCAATTTTATCTTCTTTATAGGCTTTGAGAATATTTTAGAAGCTATTTTACCATACTATTTTATCTTCATGAGGCTTTTTTGAACCAGCTCAAATTCTTCAAGACCGCACAGAAACTATTTTTACAATAGTTTTGTTTTGGGTATATTGACAATTGTGACAGCAAGTGCTTGTGACTGTATAGCAATGGATGATGAAAGAGTAGTCTGGGCTTTCTCTGGAAGTTACCATTGAGAGCAGATGAACTGTCAGAGCTGGAAGCGACAGAAGTCACGTCCACACTACTGAGGTGCCAATTAGCCAGCTTTGAGCACGGTCCATTTGCCAGATTTTAGGGAGCGAGCGTTGCTGGTAGCTGGAAGCAAGTGACAGGGAAAGCTATTACTGGTATAACACATGGAAATGCTCAATTGTTCTCTACAAGCTGTAACTTTTGTTTCATCAGCAAGTATGGAAGCAAACCTGGCCAGGCTTCCTGACTAACGATTGTAGCAGTTTTCTTTCAGCAGATTTTGATAGCTTCATCAGAGACACATAGCAATATCTAGATTTTGACATTGTCAATTTAATACAACTTGATAACATCTCTGTAATGGGTTAGAATACTCTGATAAGTTTCACCTTTTAAAATTTTCTTGGTGCTTTGTGTGAATATCCTGGGGCACAATATGAATATTAATAATAATGTCTAAGGTAATGCTGATCTGTCTGCCAAAACAAAAAAAATGCCATTCTTTATCTCTGTTTTTTCCCCACTATTTTCTTTATCAATGGTGGTCGTTGAAGTACAGAAGCAGTCATGTACCTAATATTTCTCTGTTTAGGTTTTCTGGGAAAATGTCTGTCAATAAATTGTGTGAGCTTCTACAGAACTACGACTGAATAAATATAACTAAATAACTGAAGCTAGTTATTTAAAAACAAATCACAGGATAGTTTTGGGGTTTTTTTTTAATTCAATAAATATATATGGACTGCAGTTAAACATACACCTTTTCATATGATTTAGGTATTAAAAGCAGATATGAACAGTGTTTTTGAAAAAAAACACATTGTGGTAGAAACAATGAAAATACTAAGTGATTTCTTTCATAGAAAAAGAGGATTTATGTGTATTAGTCAAAGGACTAGTACTTTGCTCTTTTTAACCAATTTTAGACATTCTCTGAGGTTCCTGTTTAAGTCCTACATCAATTCTTTAAGTCGTTGCTTCTTTTACCTAAGGCCAAATCTTGACGGCAATGAATACTTGTAAATATTTTACTCTTGGTGAGAGTGGCCCAAGAGGCTGCACCCTGTTACCCAGACTAAAATAACAGTGATACCAAATCTTTGAATACTGATGTATGCATACATTCTCTCATTTCTGAATATCCCTGTGGCAGAATGGCCTTGTATCAGCTGTGGCCCATCTCTCTCTGTTGGGGCTGCTTTGCTGGGGCTCATGTTAATCCTCATAGTCTATTTAGATTATCAATTCCTTGGTCCTTGTTCCCTTTTTTGGGTTTACCTGACACTCATAGGGTGCAGTAATTAAAGCTATAAGAGATATCAAAATATGACTTGCCCCAGTTGACCTCTATCTCGCTACAAGGCAGGATCACTTACAGGAGGAGGAAAGGGATATAATGCATAGATTTATAAGTTCCATTTCTCATTTATTTGGTAGGATGTTTTTTATTTCAAGTTACATCTTTCTCTGATTCCTAGTAATCTAACTGAATCCAATTTAATTGTGTCATTCATGTAACCAGAACACTCCCTTTTTTCCTTTGGTAACTTCCTCCCTTGCTGCTCAGCTACTCAAACAAGAACACAACCAAAATTCCATTTGCTTCTTAACAGCAGTGAGCAATGATTACTCATGAAATCTGAGAAATATCTTTATCAGGAGTTTTCCTTGACTTGATCATCTTTCATAGCCTTCTGGAAAGGTTTACTAAGAGATCCTCTTTTTCAAACTCCATACTCCAAACTGAACTTGGAGTCTAGTGTCTGATAACATTGAGATAGAAAGTAGGATGGAAGTGAGATGACACTCTGTCGTGTTCAGAAAGTTCATGAAGATGACATCCATTTCCTGACTTTCAATGAGTTTCTCAAGCAAGTTCTGCTACTGATGACAGAGGGAGTTTCTTTCATTTGTAATAATAAACACATACATTGGCCACAGACTTAGAAAGCTCCTTCTAATATTCTGGTTATGTTTGCTTTTTTGCCTTCATTTTGTAATTCATTCTTGCAATACATTCTATAACTGAAAAAATTCACTTCTTCCTTGTCAAATGTAGATGTTTGTAGATGTTATAGTATTCCCTCTATCCTTTCTTTAGCAAATATTAACAGTTCTTTTAATCCTTCCTCAAAAGCATCCTCTCTAATTTACACACACCCTCTCAGGTTTTTTACCTGAATTATATTTAGTTCACTCACACCTGTCCAGAATTAGAGTGCCAAAAGCTGTGTACAGAAGTCCATGTGCAGTGTCACCAAAGCCACAGGGAGAAAGATTATCACCTCATTGGGCTCTGGTACAATATTTCTACAACACAGAGCCAAGCTACTGTTTTGGCTCCTTCAGATCTTCATTGTAAGGTTTAATTTACCATGCTTGGCTCTCTCTCTGGACTTCCCAGTGTCTCTTTTCTATGGAATTGCAGTGCAAGTTGCAGTGCAACAAAATGTGACTTGGATTTTTGGAAGGAAGGATTTAATTCTTAATATTTTTACTTATATTTCTAACATTTAAGAGGGTTTTTGTATGATTACTCTTTGACTAAAATATAAAACTGGCAAATTTAGTATGAAATTAAATGCTGATATATGAAATATATGAAATATTTATTTTCTGCTCCCTTTAAAATGTCACCGTTGAGGCATTCTGGCCCCCTGTTTGTAGCAATTTTTACTTGCTGTTGCTAAAACAGTGATAACATCTGAGATAATTTCAATACATTTTTAATAAGATTTTGTGAGAGATATTTTGTAAAGTCTGTTGATACATCAAACTCTAAAGATAAAATAAGTGCAATCCCAGAATGATCTTTCCTTTGTCTGGTTTTATAAGAATTTTGCTATTGATTGAGATTGTGAAACAGAGGATAAAAAAAAATAAAAATTCAATGTAGATCAGACCAAAAGGTTGGGAGTGTCTGTAAGGGGGAGATTAAAATTGAAAATGGTGATGGAAAAACATTGCCAAATGTTGGATAAACATTCTGAAATCAGTAAGGTGACATCCAGTAGGGGCAGATCCCTAGATGGAAACACCAACACACTGTGAATCGATTAGCTGTGCAAAATCACTGCAGATAATTATCTGGCCATAAACTGAACAGGAATCACTTCACAAATGTGATGCTGGATGAAAAAGAAAGCAAATGCTATTCTGAAGTGTGGAACAGGAGTGTGATCTAATTATGCCGTGATTTTAATGCTGCTGGGGCTCTCCAGGACCACTGTACTCCACTTGCAATCTCACACTTAAAAGTGTGGACAGTTTGGAGAAAGCTGAGAGAATGCCAGCAAGAACAAAAGGTTTAGAAATTGAAGGTTGATAGAATTTATTGCTAAAGAAGCAGCTGAATGTAATAATCACCTGCAAGAAATGTCATGATAAAGACAATGATATGGGGGTTTTATTTCCCTGTTTCTACTGACAATAAAAAGAAAGGAATAGATCTGTTTGAAACACATGGTGTTGTTCTGGTGTTAGGAAATCCTTTTGATTTATAGCAGAAGAGTTGGGAGCAGACTAACTCTGGAAATTTTGCAAGCTTTTGCAAAGGATTTTAGGAAAAGGAAATAGGCCAGCTATTACCTGTTCTGTCTTAGAGTAAGGAGAGCTCTAGGTCCTGTCTAGCTCCCTGTAGTCATATATCTCGGTGCACAGTTCTGCTTCCACCTCTTAGAACTAAAGCAAAATGAACTGACTTTAGAGAGGACTGACTTGATACAAACTTCTTATTTTACAGCCTAGCCATCCCTCTTGCAAATGTTAGTCTAGCTTGTTGTAGAAATAAATACACTGAAGTCAAGTTTCATTGATGAGAACACTTCATTGGAACTTTTTGGGTTCAGCAGACTTTCCCGGAAGTGAAGGTAGAGATCTGGAGAAAACATGTCTGTCTCCTGGTGACTCTGCCCTAGGGAAGGGTAGTAAAACTTTGGGCTCCTGAGCCAGGCATAGGGAGAAAACAGATTTTCTTTGCTTCTTAACTATCCACACCACCTTTCCTGGTTTCTCTTTTTTACAGAACAAACTTGGGAAAAAAAAGAAAAAAAAAAAAACCAACCCCACATTGTGGGCAGCTCAGCCATGTTTTGAATCATTAGTAAGATAATCCTCCTGATCATTTATTACCTGGTCTAATTTCTCATTAGTGTACTTTTTCTTTTTGATATCTTCAAATATTCTTTTATTCGCTGTTTCTTCTTTAACTAAAATTACCTCAGTGCACATTCACTTGCTCTTATCTTTGTCCAGCTCTGCTCATTTATATATAATTCTTTCAATTTCCAGAACATTCTTGCTGCCCTCCATTCTTTGAGTAGGTATTTGGGAAGCTGTACTGGCTGCTTGGTATTTCCTTTATCAGCAGGATTATATTGTATTCTGATGCCTTTCAGGAGTCTCAGCGTCCTTGAACTTCAATATCTACCACTCTAGGAATCCATTTTTTAGAATGCACCAAAGAACTAATGGGCACTACCAGGGAGCATCCCTATTATTTAAGATCAGCTCATAGTATGAAAAATTACTGTAATGAAGGTTAGATCCATGTTGAACAGTCTTTGTCTAGAATCTTTACTTTTATGACTCATGAAATTGTCTCTTGTATATCTTACTTTTCAGATTCCAACTCCATTATTTTTCCACCCTGCAAATACAAAGGAGCTATATCCAGGCCTTACACAGCGTTGTACATCTATTCAGGATCTATGACCAGCCCTAGGAATCATTACCTATATATGGAGGTCAGGAGAGAGATGCTCCAAAACCATTCTGGAGCTCATTTTAGTTACCACTGTTTTGTTGACATGAGTAATAGGATAGAACTAAAAGCAGTATGAAGAATTACTCCTTTGACAGCTGTCAAACAGGGAAACTGAACTTCTCTTTGGATTTTTCACACAGTGTCTAAAAGGATCAGCAACCAGAAAACCAAATGGAGAATGAAGGCTGGTCATTAATTCACACTGGCCATCCAAAAATGTTTGACCAGCTTGAAGTGTTTCTGTGTATGGTTACTATAACCTTCACTGGATCACTCCATTGGTGTTAAAGATTTTACCTGAATTCTTCTGTGGCCACTTCTCAACATTTCTGGAATGTCTCACAGCCATTAAATTTGTCTAGCCACACACCATTCCCACAAAGCATCTGTTATTCCTGCTTTCTACAAAGGAAAAGTGAGTCCCAGGTAAAAGTCATGACATAAAGTCATGAAGGCTTGCAGCAAATCCCAGGTCTATAGGAATCCTAACATTATATGTTAGTTCAGGTTATTAGGAGCAGAAATATCTGAAGATTGAATGAAATTAAATAATCTATAAATAATAATTAAAAAATCATCACTGGCTGTGGCCACTATGCATCCTAGGAGCAGCAAGTGACTTCTGCTAAGTGTAATGAAACTGGAAAATGAATTTTGACAAAATCAACAGATTCTGAATGTCCTCCTCAAATTTGAAACACCACTTTTTTAGTACCTGCAGTCCCTTTAATCAAAAAAATGCCAGTCAGTTCTGCAGAAAACAGGACACAGTGGTCCCAGCTAATAAAACTTGGAATTTGATGGTAGTGTAGATGTAGCACTCATGACTGAGAAGTTTAAAGAATAAAGTTTTTACCATCAAAGGCAACAAAAAAGCTGAAACCATAAGATGCAGAGGTATATGTCATCAGATACTGATGCAGTCATAGGTAGATGCAGATAAATGGAATTCCTCTACTTTTAATTTAGAATGATTTGATAATATTTCTTATTACATCTGTGTTTACCATTATACCATTGTCTGCAAAATTAACACGTGTAGTACTTCTGGAAATTGGGACTTTACAGATGTTGCAGCCTTCACATGTAAAATAGTAGCCACAGTTTGAACTTGAAATATGCCCCTTCAACCTTTTAATTTATGGAATATATTAAGCTGTAGAAATGTAAATAGGCATACAAGGGGAAATCTATTAACTAGATTACATTCTTGATTTACAAAAGTAAAAGAAGACTGGCAAATATACTACCTGTGCATTGTCTCTTGGGAAGATCCATGTGTTTTGGATAAGGGAAGTAATACCCTGATATCCACTCTTTAACCAGCCCTTGAGGAACACATTCCAGATAACAGAACCAGAAAAAGCTCTGTAGATGAAAGCAGCAGATACTGGGCACAGACAAAGTCAGCCCATGAGCCATGGCATGAAGTGTTCAGAGAACAAAGCAGAGATTTGAAAATGCAATACAGAAATAAAGCATATTAAATAGTTGTATGGAGTGGACTTGCAATAATATTTTTTTAGGTGACCTCCTATAAAGCTCCTTTTCCTTCAGATTATCAATTTTGCTCTATTGATCACTGTTGATAACTAGAGAGAAAAAAGAGCAAGTACCGTCTTTATTGTATACTCTTGGTATAACAGTAAGGAATTCTCCAATGTAGAATTTAAATAAAATTTATAATTTAATTTTCTTTGCACTGCAGTGACACTTGGACCACTCAGTCAAGTCAGACATGAGTGGGTAGTGGGAACTGCAGTTCTGCATTTGCTTTATGTGCATTTTGTACATGTTTTACTTGTTCAGTCATCTTTAGTTTTCTTCCTGGGGCCTGATGGGAGCCCCAGATTTGGGCTCAGGCCACAGAATTACCAGGAAAGTGGGCTAATAAAAACGTACTGCATTTGACTGCTTAGTAACCAGGTGAAGTTGAGATTGATTTGTAGGAAATTTAAACTGTGTCCTACTACAGGAATAAGCAAAGTAAATGACTCATTCCTCTATTAAAGTAAGGTAACAACTGTGAAGATTGATACCTTTATTTTCCAAATCTCTTGAGTGGACCCTAAGTCAATCCTACTAAACAGACAACACATATTTTAAGATCTGATTAGTGTGTAAGCTGATGGCTTTATAACCTTAAAACCTTTATGACCCATCTCTGCAGGCAGGGAGGGCATGTTTTGATTTTGTCCTGGATTACAGTCTACAGTTGTTAGAGAATGACAGCTTAGAAAATCAAACCAGCATTTTTTGTACAAACATACGTGTATCTGCATATGTATTTCTATCCATAAAGACTTAGAAAATTGAAAAGCAACTTGAGCATCATGTTGATTGGGTCACTTGCAGTTTTTATTCCAGCAGAAGTCCTGTTTAGTTCAGAAAAATTAGAAAAGGATGACAAAGACCTGTCCTTAATCATCAGAATGGCATTTTTCTATAGCAATTTATGTCCCTGGCCAGTCCACTTACACAGTTCTTAGATATGTGTCCTGTATCTTTCTGCCAGGATATGAGTCCAGAAAAAATCATGCTTGGTGAATGAGGAGAACTAAAAGCAATTTTCAAATGCTTTGTTTTAAACTATTTTATCAATATTTAGGACCCAAAAGTAGCATCAGCCTGTTGCTCCAGATCAAGGTCTGCTGAAGACTTTCATCAGGCTTGACTCTTAAGCACATCAGTCATCCTTTAGACATAAATATGTTTGCTAAATTGCAGCAAGTAAAATATGTATATTTGTCCTTGGAGGATGAGGGTTTTGAACTATGGGTGAAACTTTGCAAATTGTTTTGTCAGCAAAGACAACTTTACTTCAAGTACCAAAAATTAGTTAATTGACAGCATATGTTAATTGCAGGAAACTTTGCTCTTTACATAGACCTCAAAACCAATAGGATAAACAGTGTAGAAAAGATCCAAAAATATGGCAGCTGCATGCCATTCTTTGGTCATTTTTAAGCTCATTATTACTGCTTATTCATAAATCCCTAGAAACAGGTGTAGCCAATAGATCAGGATAGATCCTGAACCAGAGTCACACAAATGGCAGGTTGTAATTAGACAGGGGGTGGGGGAATGAGTCTGATGTTCTGCCAGAGCTCATTAAAACAGGTTGTGCACTCCAGTGCACAGAACATCACTCATGACTGGTAACAGAAGCACATACTACTGGCTGCATAGGGAGGAGAACATGAAATTATTTTTCAAAAAAAAATGACAAAAAATTGGAGAAGAAAGGGGAAGTAAAAAGAAGAGTGATTCTTCTTTTCAAGAAGTGAGGTAATGCTGTTCTGACCATATGCTGGTAAACCAAAATGAAATTGTGTTTCACCATTTATTAGCAGGGCAAAGGTTTACTGCTCAAAGATGCCAAGGCCAGAGTCAGTGTCTGTACTGCCCAATCTGACTGGCATTTATTTGGCAAGGTGCACAAATTTTTTGGCAGATCTGGTGGGTTGCTCTTGCCAATCATGTCCTATACATTCCTGGGCATTTATGTTTGACAGTATAAAAAAAATGTGTGTAGTGCTGTGAGCTGCCATTCCTTGTTAAAGCTGATGCAGTTCTAGAAAGCATTTGATTTGGGGACAACTTTTATGCATACTTAGTCATCCTTGCTTTCTAAAAGCCAGTTTTTGACCCCGAAGGATGCTTTTAATATGTAGATAACACAGATCACTGCTTGTCCCGGCAAGGTCAAACAAAATACGAATTTCTATCTGGCAGCCTTGGCTTTGCTGCATTTGCTTTGGCCAGACAGAATGGACACCCTGCATGGGATAGCAGAATAGAGGGGGGAAATTGCTGTTGAATGCAGTAACAGACTCCTGAAGCTTATTTTGCAAACTAATGTTCAGTAGTTCACACAAAGGTAAAAAGCAGTGAATCAGGAGTGTATACAGCAAAATAGCCTTAGGTGCATTGATACCCACTTGAAAAAAGAAAAAAAAAAAAAAAGAAAAGAAAGGAAAAAAAAAAAAAGAAGAAAAAATACTGCCTAAAATACTAAGATATGGTGAAAAATGAGAGCAGATGTAAACTTGAGATGAAGGGTTAGGGTAAGCTGTTTAGTAACCAATTAACAAAATTAGAGTAATGAGGCTTTCTGTTAAAAATGAAAGAAGATTTCCCTTCTGTTGATTCCCACATAAGAGGAAGCTTTGGCGAGTCTGAAGGTTATTTCAATCATAGCATGTCAGAGCAGGAAGCCAAATTTCAGCACCTCTTCTGCACAGATCTTGAGAGAAAACATAGGTCCTTAAAGGTCTAACATTATGTGTTAAATATTTCTTTGGCTTTCATAAACTTTGTTTTAGTATAAGGTATTACTATTCTGTAAATCCTGTACCAAGTAAAATATCATTCTCATTTATATAGGGCAAGTGAGAGGACTTCTCCCCAGTTTGGTTAAACCAAAGAACTGAGCAGAAATTCAGTTAGTAAATGGTACCTCCCAGCAAACTAGATTTGTGATTCCTTGTTTGAATGCTATTCCGATATCCTATGGACATATTGTGTCCGTATTACATGAACAATATTAGCCCTGTTCATTGCTTATTGATCAGAGATAATAAAACTCCTTGGATCCAGGTCTGATTCCAGCTGTAATCCTATAAATCTAATGGAAAAGCAAAGCTGATAACTTTTCCTCCACAGAAATGGGTGAATCCAGACTGAATACCTGCCAGCCATTCCTAATCCAAATCATGAACAAATGATCACATATTAACATAACAGTGTAAGACTACACAGTGAGGTGAGATACTGACAGAAATGCTAATGAAAAATAGCCCTTCTTTATTCTGGGGAAAACAAAGAGCAGAATCAGCTCTAAGACTTGCTTTGGTAGTTGGTGGCCATAGGTAGATTGACATTTGCTGAGAATCTGGGATAGAGATGCTCTCCTGTACACCGTAATTTGGGATTGGACCTTAGAAACCAACACACCCATGGAAATCATGGCTTTTTGGAAAGGAAAGCTTTCAGTGCTTCTGTTTCTAGTGCTCTAGTGTGTTTCCAGCTACAGTCATAACTGTTTTTGATCTATGCCAATGGTTGGACAAGCTTGGTAAATGCATGGAAAAGTCTTCGTTACAAAATCCAGGGAAAGCAGAGAAAGGTCCAGGAAAAGGAGCATTTTCTGGTCACATTATAACTGGTGAAATGGAGCAGTCAGCTGTGCTATCAACAGCTCTGGACTAAGAGATCTTGGGACACAGATCAAGACCAAGCTGATAACTTGTTTAAGCCATCATACAAATTCATAACCTAGACTAACCAAAACCTACAATTCTTACTAATACTAAACATAGAAATGAATGGTAAAGGCTGGAAATATGTCAAGGCCTCTACAGTGCTTCCTACATTTGCTGTCTTCCTCATGCAGGGTTTCTCTTTGTAAACATATTAGAGGTGTTAAGATGAACCAGTAAAGAGGTTACAAGAATATTAATTGCTGCTTTGAAGTGTTATCTTTAGGAAAAGTAAATTAAAACATAAACAAAGCAAGTAATAAGTATGCTCCTGAGGCAACAGATAAGACTCACTCAGAGAAGTTTCAACACCAAATGACCCACTGTTTTACTGCCACTGAGGGAGCAGAAGGGCTGTCCTCTATCACAAGAGACCATTTCTGAAGTCAGGGAGGTATTTAAATGTGGACAACAATTTCTCATTTTATTGAAGTGGGAAGTTCAGGCCTTTTACACCAGTTCTTCACCAGAGGACTATCCTTTAATTAGCTGAATCTGCATCTCTAAGCGGATGCTCTAGCTGTTTTGTACAGTGTATGTGGAGGCCTGGAACACTCTTTGTGTAGTAAACTTGTCCAATTGGGTATTTGAGAGTTTTTTACCTGAGTAAACTCCTAGGATGCTTGGTTGCAACTCTGTCCCACCTGGGATAGCACTTGCAACCTTGAAGTTTACATGACAGGTGAATGAATTCTGGATAAAGGCAAGGAAATTAATCTTTCTTTGGCAAGAATAATTTTGCCAGCAAATTCAATGGTACAGAAAAAATTTTTATCCAGTATATGTAAATCTGACTCTTTTCTTTTGATCACAGGGCTGTCTTGGTCTTAGTTGTATGTCATGACCCATTCGGAATCAAAGTGCTTTTGGGTGTCAGTTATTGTGATGAATTCCCAAGATTTATTTCAAGCTCTGGATTGCTTGCTAGGTTTTGGTCCTTTTCAGTCATTTTTTGTTTCAATTCTGGGATTTGACATTTCATATTAATAAAATGGTATTTGTGAGACAGTGGGCATTAATACCTGAGTGGGCAGGAGCTTTATTGACCCTGACATTTGATGTAGAGCTCATCTACCTACATTAATCAGCTTGGTTACTGGAAGACTGTGATGTGTTTATTTCTGAACAATAACAAATAAGCCAAACAGATACATCAGTAAAGGGAAAGAAAGAACATATCAACAGGAGTCTGAATGGAGGCCAAATACTGATGAGAATGAAACCTTATCTCAGGATGCAGGAGTTGGCATTCCCTGCTGCCAACAGCTTTCACAAGCCAAAGAAAAGAGAGAAATGCTTTATAAAAATTATAAAGTTGGGAGACCCCCTTAGATAACTATCCACCTACATGTAGCTGTCCCTGAAAAACCAAACAGCAGGAATGAAATCCAATAAATGCTTATTCTTCAGTGCAGCCAAATGTCAGCTGTGGGGCTTCAGTGAAATGAACAAGCTCTGTCCTGAGTAAATACATATATTAATAGCTTGGAGCTGCACTATCAAAGAAAAACAGCTGAACAGTGGAACAACAAAACAGAGAAGCTCTGAGGCCTTCCACTGCCTACAGCAATATGCAGTTCAAGATGAATACTCTGCTCATTTCCATTCTAAACTAAACTCTATCTTCAATGCCATCAATATTATCAGTGTCATTACTGCAACTGCTGCATGAGTTTAATGCAATAGCTATTAATTAGACCATTTTGCCCTCCTCCAACAACAACCCTAGTGCATCAGTTCCTAATGGAGTTTATCTTATTGTATTCTGATTTTGCTCAGAGCAGCCTTTCTGAATTGGAAGTTACTGTACAGTAATTCAAAGTACAACAAAGGTTATAGAATACCCTTCATACTTTACCAGCTCATCTGCTTCACAACATTACACACCAGCAGCATAAACAGCCAACTCAATAATGAAGAATGCTGACATAAAAAAATAGCACCCTACAATCACACACTCCAACTCTTCTCACTCCTCTCTCAGTGGTCAGCAAGGTGAACAAAATTGGAAATGTCAAAGAGAGAGGACAAACCAGTTAAAACGTCACTTTCAGAGGTAAGAACTTCTCATCCTTAAAACATCATCAGCTGTTCCATTTGTTTTGCACCACAATGGTTATCCTGTATAGATTCAATACTTCTGGATTAATGTAAATCTCATTGTTTCTTTTGTCAGCCTATATTTAGCATGTTATCTGACTTGCTGGTTGGAGTCTTTCCATTGGTACATGAAACAGAAGTAAGTTAATTTGCATTGTGGGAGCACAGGTTGCTGCATCATCACTGCACAGGGAGTGATGCACATCTGCCTGTACTGACATCGCTGCACTCCTGCCTCCTTTAATTATTGAATAGAGATAGGACATAGAATACACACCTTTTCTTATCTAGCTCTGTCTCCTCTGGTCCTCTGTGCTTTCACAGTCTCTATCACAAACAGAGCTCAGCTGTTCAGCCTCAGCAAAATGAAAAAAGAAAAACTCTGGGTATCTTCTGAAAACCCAGCTCCTTCAGTCTGTTGCAGAAATTAGCCACAAAATGTCATAAAGATTTCCTAGCATTCCAACCAACAGTCAGCTCCCTTTCCTAATCTGTGGAATTGTTTCCCACCAATTCATGAGCATGTAAACTGATATTTGCCTACAGTTTTGGAAGGGGACAGTGAGTTTTATTGATCATTGCTAATGTAATCCTTGCTGCTATGTGGGTGAGTTTCTGCTTTCTCTCTCAAACAAATTATCTAACGTTTAAGAGCTAACCTATCAATTGAGAAAGTTTTGATATCTATATATATGTATGCATCGATAAACACACATACATTACTGTGTATGTTAGAATCATCTGGTCCATGAAATAGCTATTTCCTGACTTTGGATTAGGATATACTTTGAAGGAAAGCACATTCTGGTCAATTTTCATTTCAGTAATGACTGAGATATATGGGCTTGGTTTTCTTTCAGTGGAAGAGAAACTGAAATGGAGCCTACTTTTTTGAAAGCTCAAGATGCTATGACTCATATTTGGTTCCAGTTTCTGCTTTTCAGGTTTATTGTAACCTGTAAGCCAACATGTGACTAGATTGCAGGCATCTGATCCAGCAGCTTCTATGCAAGCAAACCCCCCACTGACTCCTGCTGACTTAAGGGAAGCATCTTATTGCTATTGATGATGAGTTTCAGCTCCTGCAAGTGTGAAGCTGTAGGTCCAAATGTGCTGAGAGGCTTAAAAATATCCATGAACAGAACTATAGATAATCAGTGTTGCTGAAATGTCAGAGAAGTTACTCAAAAGTGTCATGATGCAGTTTCCTTATCACTGAAAGGAAAGAGAAGTACCTGATCCATAATCTTTTTATAAAATCATTATGGCTTCATCCTTTTAGAACACTTGATACTCTTGGCTCCCTGGAGTGGAACAGGAATGAAGTGAACACATGGGATACTTAGTCCTGAAATCTTTAATTTTGAGATTCAGTGCAAGTTCTGCCTGAGTGATTTATGAGGTAGATGTTAAGATGGAGGCTTGAGAATTTAGCCCTATAAGTCTCTCTGGTTTGGACTCACAAGTATTTAAACCTCCATTATTGTTTTAGTAAAGCTGTTTAAGAATTTGCTGAAAACACTGTCTCCCTTGATTCTTAATGTCTACAGGATATTTCTTATGATAAATATTAATAATTTTCAAGGACATGGATGAATGCATTTTTATAATTATCAAAACCCAGACATACTGGTTTAGTGTTTAAAATTAATTATAGTATGGAAACCAGCATTCCATAAGGGAATTATATTAACTCATCAGAATGAGTTCATTTTGCCTTTCAATTTACATTTGCTGAATTTTATTTACTGGTTTTTTATTTAACTTCTAAGCACTTACTGAAATCTCAGTTTTTGTAACTAGAGGGCCTTATTCCTAAATGTTTGAGTTGATGTGTATTTAATTTGGACCACCATGTATTTGAACCTGTAACAAGTGCATAAACACAAATAACTTCAGAGGAGAGTAAGAGTAACTAATTTTCAAAAAAGTGCCTTCAGTTGCAATATTCTTTATGGCATGAGAATGGAAGATTAGTATTTAAGCACTTTAGACTGGTTTTCCTTTAGGATACCTCAGTTTACCATGTTAATGAAAGGCAAAGGTGAGCAAGGAAAAATGGTAGTTACACAATGCTGATTTCAGGGCTCTAACTAACACTAAATGTCCTGTCACCTTACCTGGTTCTCCTGTACTACAATAAGGATTACATTCCACCCAAGAAACATATTTCATTGACCACGGAGTGTTACCACCAATCTTTTTCATAGCGGGAATGATGATCTGATTATACTTAATTGCAGAAGCCTGTGATAAATGGGAACCAGCTGCTTAGTGAGTTTCAGGTACCTCTCAGCATTTCACCTGGATTTTGCAGATTTCCCTGTTGCCATAGGGACTAATTCTAGCTTCCCAAATCTGTAGCACTGAGGCTGGTGGTGTGTTACAGGTTATGGCTCTAAGTGAGATGGCAGTGGAAGGATCTCTGCCAACACCTGTCTGCAAGAAGTTGCAGGCTCATCTGGTGCATGGAAGAACTAGAAATAGGGATGGGAAAGACTCAGGTGAGGGTTGATGTGCACTGGAGAATACCTGTGGGGTAGGATGTTCTCTCAACATTATTGATGCAGGAAAGCAGCACCAAATGCAGGAAAGCAGCACCAAATGCAGGAAAGCAGTACAAAGAGTCTAAAATATCACAGAAGGGAGTTCTTATATTTAATGTGGGGAAGCTAAGGAATGGAGGAAGGACCTGGGCTGCAGTTGCTCACATGACTTGTTTGACTGAAGGTATTTTCTGTTTGTAGAGCCAAAGGCTTATTCATCCTAATACTGCTGGTTTACTTCTGACTCTTTCGGAACATTGAAGAAATGTAATAAAGAAATTGTCTAGCCTTTTGGGAATTCATAAGGATTTTTCCTTTTTCTTCAAGGTGATATCTTACTGCAAGGGGAGGAGCCACTTTTCCTTACATCCTTCCAGTGATCACAGCAGGGGGAGCAGTCCATAATGCTTTTAAGAATTTTTCGATCATAAAGTCATGTGAAAATCCAAGTCTGAAGTGAAATACTTTTCCATTTGAAGCCCCAATATACCCCATGCAGGCCATTGTGAAGGTCCTCAGACTTGGGAGTTTTCAGTTTTGCTGTTAGTGAGGGACTCAGAGTGGTTCCACAGTTATCATGACTTCAGTTCCAAACCTTTTTAGCTGAATCCTAATCTACTGCATATTTTGGAAGAGGTTCAGAAATTGTAGTTCCCTGCAGACTCTGTTTTAGAGTCTCCAATGGGTCACAGATGTATAACAAAATGGGACATGATTTTAAGGGCAGCTCTGCAAATACAAGCTCTCAGCTCTAATGCAGTTTACTTTAGCATCTCCATCCAATCTACCCAATATTTCGAAGACTGATTTGCTTCTATTAGCAAAAATTGCACTGGAAGTGGGCACCCTTGACTAGTCTCCCTCGAAAGTCAAAATTGAGATAGTATTGTGACATTAGTATGCATCCTTGCTCAGAACAGTGTAACTGATGCAATACATTTACAGCAAATTTTAAAATTTCCATCACAGTAAAGAGAAACTGTCATTCAATCCAGTGAAATGCTTTCTCAGCGTCAAAAGATGCTATTACCACAGGACTGGCATCATTTTTCATCTTAAAGAGGATATTAAACAAGCACAGCAAATTCGTGCAGGTGAGCCTACTGTACTAAACATAAAATAAAACCACGCATTGTTCAGGATGAATTATTTTAATGCTTATACTTTAAGTCAATTGGCCAATAACTTTGCCAATTTGTTAATACCTGCATTTAGGAATAAAACGGATCTATGTAACCTATATTGCTATATGTTTCAGTCTGTTCCAATGTTGCCAGAATCAGCACCCTGCAGCCAGGGAAGTATCTGCTGGTCAGCATCTGGTTTGCATAATGTAGTGTTACAGAGATGAAAAAACAAAAAAAACCAGCCAACATCAGGTGGCAAAAAAAAAAAAAAAAAAAAGAAAATAAAAGTTCCCCCTTTGAAATGTGAAGGCTAACCTTGTCTAATGATTACAAGATTTATGAACAATTCAATAGCAATAGACTATAAAAGTGATAGGTCAGGCCACGTGTACACAAAGACTAAGCAGCTTTGGGTGAGATAAAAGATAAGGCAAAGATCCAGCTTAGATCCAGAGCTGTATTTTCAAGACAGCCCAGCATGCTGAGCAGTAACATCTTTATACAGAAATACTTAGGTTTGAGTTTAAGAACATATTTTAATCACACAGATTTGAATAAATAGCCTCCCTTTTCATGGTTCTTGAGCTCCAGGCAGACAGAAGCAGAGATATTATTTCCCTTTACACCACTTCTTTATTAAGATTCAGAAATGATGTTTCACTTATATTAGGTATGATCAGGGAGCATCCAAATGCATTCCGTCCTTTCTGTGTACCATCTTCAATTTCTAAATCCTGATTAGCTGGCTTGAAATGTCAGCAGCCATGGACAGCTTTAGACCACACTGATTCATCTTCTGTATGTGTGAGTGAAACTGTGGAGATCAGACTTACTATTTTCATAATGTTTTGATTTACTTCTTCACTCTCTGTGATGCTCAGATATTGTTTATCCCTGACACACCCTTCAAAGTGCTCCCAACCTGCACTGTTCCTCTATTTGCTGCATATACTCTTTCCATCCTCCTCTAATCCCTTCCCTTCCTCTCTCACCCTTCAAATATGTAAAGCTGTGAAGAGAGCAGTCTTTCTTCTGCATGTTAGTTAATAATATCCAGACTGTGAAACTAAAACTTACAGTACTGCATTTCTAATTAATCAGAAAGACATGCTGTAATGATATAGCTACAGACAAGGAGCTCTGCTAGCAATCACCCAGTGCTCTGTTGAAAAGCAGCTTGCCAAGCAGACCAATCATTAGCCAATTACATCATGGAGCTCTGTATGGGATGGATTTGGTACATACGTGGTAGAACAGATGGTGGGGAAGAGTAGCCAGGAAGGACCTAGTCCAGCTGCTCAATGGCTGGACAAAGAAAAGCTTTTAAAAAAAACCCAAAAAACAAGGAAGGGGGAAAGGGCAAGGGTGCAAGTTGTTTTAGTTGAAGATGAGGATGGGGGGATTCGAGAATGGTTTCTGCCAGGTGTTAGCTGTAGGTGTAATGTGCTGGAGCAATTAGTACAGGTAGTCTGAAAGCACTGCAGTGATCCTGGCTCCTGGCTCATGGTTTCTGGTTCAGGTCTGCACGATTTCTTGTGGATCCTTGTGCCCTGCTGCCTAGAGAGGCGATGCAGAGCAAAAAAGGCTGAGAAAAGGAAACTGCAAACCAGAGTTGGACCATATACCTAAAACATTTGCTAATAGAGGCTGGCTCAGCTTCTCATGAAATGAGCCTGTGCATAGCCTGTCTTTGTTTTCTGGTGAGAGTGAAGAAAACAGTTTTTTCCAATGCACATTAATCTCCCATGTGTCTCATCAGCTTTTGATAACTGCTAATGGTAATTCAGGAAAGACTGTGAGGTTTCACAACTTATAGTAGCTAGAAATGTGCAGAATCAGAGTCAACTAATGTACCAAGCCAGTATTTGTGTGAGGTCACTTCCCACCCAATTCTGTTTGAGACTTCTTTCAAGCTGAGATGGGAGAGGTTGCTATTGCAGCAATCCTTGGGTGATGCAGAGAAATAAGAATTCTGTGTTTAAGAGGTCAAGAAAGTTCAGATTTCCAAAACACTGTTCTAATTTTCAGTGCCCAACTTCAGGCTCTGTGGGTTTCAATACCCAAGGTACTGAGTATTCAGAGCTATAAGGTGACAGCTTGGATTTGAGTGAGCAACATTCCTTACATTCACTACACAACAGTCTTCTGGAAATATGGATGAAGCCACATAGATTTTGTGAGGACTAGGTAGTGTGTAGACAATCCTTGAATATGAATAATGCTTAGGAAAAAATTATTGAGGATCCAAAGAAATTTACAAAGTCAGTTTGATTAAAATGATTGAGCCAGCTATACAAATAACACTGGTACATAATTCCTTCTCTCCTCACTTAGGAAGAAACCCTGTCCATGTCTGAACATGCAAATAGAATGATATCAAAATATGAGCAGGATATCAAAATATATACCAAAAGCATCTCCAAAAGCAGTGACTGAACACAGAGCAACTATTACATTATTTCATACTAATATGTCATGCCCATTCACTTCTCTGCTCAGCTTTGGTTCTTTACTGTTTGCAAGTTCTTGAACCACATCCCACAGCCCTTCAACACAGCGGACTGCTCATGAGTTGGAGCTGATGTGCAGATGGACCCAAGCTCCTCTGCACAGGCTCCAGACTGGGTGCTGTGAGCCAGCTTTATCCCAGAAGGCTTTAGTCACAGTGATGTGGTTCTGTGCCTGGGTTAATGTGCCAGAATAGACATGCTTTCACATTCCAAGCTCCACATTTTCCAGACTGATATTGCTTAGAAGCAAAGAAGCTCTCATTTATCAATGGACAGAAACTGAACCCGCCAAAGTGGAGGAACCATTGCTGGAGAGTGACTCGAGATTGTGACAGAGATGAAGCGGTAGGAGACTGAGCAGAGGAAGCTCATACAATGAGCAAGAACAGCTTGTGTCACATTACCACCTGTTCATTTGACATCTGAATTTATGGTCTAAACGGTAAATGGCCTAAGGCCTCATTTATTTGAAGTCAGGATAGGAACAGCACATGCTCTTCAGAGCGCAGCTTCACGTTTCGAGTACCAGGCACACGCAAAATGGAACAAACCTTATGGAATTTGGGGGCTTTTGGTAACAAATAAAATTAGCTACCATGCAAAACTATTGTAAAGGAGAACACATCAGATTAATCTCATCTAAACCAAAATAAACAATAAATTAAAAGGAAAAATAAAGTAAATAGATAAATATGAGTGTTTGAGGCCAAATGCAATTCCCACCAAGGAAATAATCAGATGGCAGTAAAAGCACTGTAGCAAAACTCCAGTTAGTATGTTCCTGGCCCTGTAGTTTATGGGAGAGAATAGACATGTAATCATCACCTTGAATAAAATGTATTTCATGATTGGGAAAAGTACAGGATTTTCTGAAGTTCTGTCACTTGAATAAAAACCACAAGGCAGGTGGGGGTGACAAAGGCTAGGGAACATGATAACGTATTATTAACAATTCAAAGAAAGAAGGGTACAGCTGCTGCAGGAAATGTTGGATCCAGCTCTGCAGCTGAGCTGAACTTGGTCCTCTGCCCTGAAGTGTTAGAAAGAAAAATGAATGTATGTAGCCATGGATTTGCTCTAATCCATGATTTGAGGATGCCAGTAGACACCAAAGATATCTATCCTGTATGGAGCAGAGAAGGCCTGTTTTCTGTATTTGTTTAAGAGTGACAAATATCAATAATATGGCAGAAATGTTTCAACAAGGACACAGCACATCATAAAGGAAAATAATCCATCTGTTTCAGCAGCTGGTTTCAAGTATCCAGTTAGGTATCTATTCCAGTGAGGAAACTCTCCCACTGTTTCAGGCTAGTTCCTACAATATTCATTTATCCTGGCTAGAAGACTTGTCTAGGGTGGTTTGTAGGACCTGATTTGGACACAAGAAATAATTTTATAGCTGCTCTATATTCTCTTGAAGGTTTAGATTCTGTGTCCAATTGCAATTAACCAAGTAAGCTACATAAACACAGTCACTGTCTCCACACCTTTCAAATGAATGCACCCCAGCCCGAGATCCCTGGTGTCTGGTAGCAGAGGTCTGTCCCCATCTGGCTCTGCAAATGGCCAGAACCAACATTGTCACAGGCAGCTCACCCGAATGCAGAGCTCCTCCTTCCATCTCTGTCAACTTCCCTGGGAAACAAGAGTACTGAGGAGCTCTCATCAGTAAGGTGAGTCCCCCAAGACTTTATTTATGTATCTGTCTCTGGAGTATGCTGGGTAAACAGAAGACATTTGTACATTACAAAGGTGGCTCCTTCATAATTTCAGGACCACACACGACTCAAGCATGAAATTGCTGAGCTGTGGCAGAAGCTCACTGACAGCTACTCTCTCTTGCTCTATTCTGCTCTACTCTCTCTACTGTTAATTGTTCATTAACACACTTACTGCTCTGAATTAGCACATATGCATATATAGTGAAATACTATATGGATAGTAAAGATGATTCCACTAAACCTGTAGATAAGAACAGTAGCTATTACCAACATAAGATGTGTACAGCTTGGTCCCTGAAGGACTTTACTTGATTCTATGACTGTGCCTTTTCAGCTGGATGCTAGTGGATCCCCTTGTTGCTGCAGTTGTTGTTCAGCCTGTCATCATAAGCGATGTTTGTGTTAGAAATAGCAGGAGAGCTTTCTATTGACTTTCTAATAATACATAAAGAACTGCAAACCGATCCATAATGAGCACTTATCCTTCTTTGCTTCCTTTTTTGCTCTAATGTTTAATGTCTGATGGTTGATTGTTAAGTTATTTTTAAAAGTTTAAAAATTCTGTTTCATTTAACATTTTGGCTTCCTGTTGGTGTAGTTTTTCCTCTCTAAAGTAACAAACATATGTAGACTGAAAACTGAGCCATTCAGGATCCTCTTAAGATCTCGTATATTACAGCAAAGATACCCTGTATTTAAATTTATCCAATCTCTCACCAAATCATAGTTAGAATGTCCTGAGTGGCTTTAGTCCATGTGTTAAATCTGTGCTCTGTTTATATACAGAATATATGCCTTCCCTCTCTTGTTTTGGTAGTGAAGAGTAAAACAAAAGGCCTTGAAGAAGTTCCTGGTCATGCCTGTTTTGCTTCCACAAGTGGTACTGGGTAAACTCCATCTCAAGCCTCCTGTGCAAATTTCTTAATCTTCAGGGTTTCTGACTTTAAATGAGGAATTTTGAGTGCACTGTATATTCCAGGACATGTCTAGTTTAACTTCTAAAAAAGTGGTTAGAATGAAGCACAGTGTTTCAGGTGTGGTTTTAAAGCAGACGAGTCAGTTCAGTTGATCTAGACGTTGTTTCTGCAACATCCAATACCTTTATTTAGATTGGGGAGAAAACTTAGAAATAAGAAGGAAGAAAACAGCAGATTCAGCAGATCTTATCTTACTATTTCCCCCTCCTGTTTTCATTTGCACTTCTATTTCCATGCAATATTTCATTTCTTTATGCATCTATCACTGTTTGCTTCTGTCAGAAGTTCAAAGGCAGCCTGCTTTCATAAAGGAGAGGCAGTATTGACTGATCTATAATATTGTTTCTACCATTTTTGACCAATCCTCAATGCATATTTCCAGTTTTGAGAAGCATTTCATGAATCACTGGGCAGTTTGAAAAATCTATAGTGTAGGCTCATTACTTTGCTGGCTGCTGAATGTTTTCCATTGGTTGTGTTGCAAGGCAAAAATGCAGCCCTTTCTCACAGGAAAACGAGGTTAAAATTTCATATATACATAAATAATAAAACAACACATGGAGGTGATATCAGTGTGATATATTTCATTTCCTATATACCTTTGACTGCCCAGCTGTCCATTAATCCACACAAACTCTCATCATATTCCAACCTCCTTAGCACCTTTACTCTTACTTTTCTAGGTAGTCAGTCAAAGAAAAAGAAAGCTTGCTTCTTTCCTTTGAAATGTGGCACACCCAGCCATCCTCCCAAATGTCACTGGCTGCAGGCCCAGGACAAGTAATATTCTGTTCTATGCTAGCAATCATGGTTTAAGCTTAACCCTCATGAGGCTGCCAAAGTGGGAGTTTTATACTTCCAAGTGAGCTTCTTGGCCCAGCAAGCAGAGATGGATAAAATGGCTGTAGGAGTTTATTTCAGTAGGACCAGGAGGCCCAGCTCCTGAGGACACAGATCCAGGGCTTCACAGACCACAGCATATAATGGAAATGACAAAATGATGCAATGTACCAGGAGTCACTTTTAGATAAATTTTAAATATTTAACAAATATTTTCTCATGTTTCCCACCTATCGAGTCTTCGTAACTCTGCATTTCAAAGCCATAAGGATATCGAAGTGGTCCCGATACAGTTAACCTTTCCCCATCAATCTATTTTAAGCACATCTATCACCAATATTTTTCTGAAAAACACCTTCATACACATAGTGTGATGGGAATGTTTTAAAGTGCTTTCAGCACTCCTGCAGAGTGACATGCAGAACTCACCTAGAGTTTAACTACTTATATCACACCAGATCCCTTTTCTTCTCACTCTTTTGTGAAGGGTAGTAGATAAACAAAAACTTCCTTTTTCTTATTCTCTTTAAAATTAGTCACAGAGCTAAATCAGTTCTCTAATTTTTTTTTTATTTTTTTTTTAGCATAGGAGCCACACTGCCATCAATGAGTCACAAAATAATTAAACATTTAAGACTGTCTGGGCTTTTGTTCTGGGGAGATGACAAGGCTGAAGGGTAGCTGCAGCTTCCAGTTTAGAGGCATTCTGTGTACTGACTGCATGTGCAAACACCCTGCCTGTGGTCATGGTGGAAAGAAGACAGGGACAGCAAGATCACACAGGCAGTAGACAGTTCACTTAGGGAAAACAACATCTGGATCATCAAACACCAACCATTGCCCTCATCCCAAATTCCACTGAATATTTTGGCTACCAGTTGCTGAGGTGCACTGGCACAGAGGCTTCTCCACTTGAGTACTCATTGCAGGCCAATCATCATGTCGAAAATATGTTTATAATTGTGCATTAGATTAAGGTGCAAATTATGCTATATAATCTCTATATGAACTTCATGAGAAATCAGCTATACCTTGAAGGGGTTATTTTATATCTATCTAAGGAAATCTCTGAACAACAAACTGGGCTAAAATGCATTATAAGAAGGTAGTTATTTCATACATCCAGACATCTCAGGGGAAGTTGCCATTTGAGCAGTTTTATTTAGGAATCAGTGAAAGAGCTTTGTTGCTCCGAGTCCATTTCAGTTTTGAGAGGTTTGTCTCTGCACCACTACTTCTTACACAGATTTCTCATTCTGCATGGATTTTTATGTTGTCATTAGCATCGTAGGTCCTCCTGAAGCTGTCACAAGCAGATTTTTATTCCATATGGCTATTTTGTAGCCTGTAGCTACAAGACAGATGAAAATGGGAAGGGTAAGTTTGAAGAGGACACAACCCAGACCATTCCATGCAGATAAAAAGCTCTCCTCAGTCAGACTTGTTTGAAAAGACCTACTACGACTTTGCCACTTTTTCTCCTGGGCTAGGGAAGGAAGATGTTTATGTTTTAATCTGTCTTTACCCTCAGCTCTAAGGAGGAATAGAAATGCATGGATTGTTCATTATCCCTTGCATACAGAAAATAAATTGGTTGAAGCAGAAAGTCAAATGGACTTTAAGAAATTTTCTGTATTGACTCATTTCCAAGTTGATTAAATGCTTGTAAGTGCAGCCTATGCTCTTCTCCTTTCAAATCTAGCTATTGGGTATACAGATTCGTATTTACATGTATGCAGATTCCAATAGTGTTAAAAATCCCAAACCTCCAGATAGCTAAAACTATTAGTTCATAGGAATTTAAAATTAAATTAAATAGCTGGGCTGTTTTCCAGATGATTTTTGAAGTTCCTGTACTTACACAAAAACCTCCGTAGGATTTACATTACACTACTGTATTTGTTTCAGTGAGCATTTGACTGCCAAGAATATGGTCTATGACCAAAATGGCAATCTAATTAAATACTTGACAAGCAGAAAGCTGGACATTATTCAAGTCAAGCATTAAATTAGAAAATTTAGTTTGTCTCCTTTATCAGTAGATTTTTAAATCAGCCTCTTCTACCAAAACCCGTAAGTTTAATGAATTTGGTCAGACATACTGTGTAACAGATGTCTAACATAGAGCCATGAGCCTAAATCATAAAACTGATGCTTCATTTTGGCATGGCAAAATATACACGGAAGACTCAAAAAGGTCAGTCACCAGCAACCTGCTTGCTGGTAGTTGAGAAACGGCACTGTAAAATGCATGAGCTGCCTTTTGTAGTCTCTTATAGGAAACCTTGGAGAGCCACAGATAATTTGCTTTCAATGATTCATCAAGTTGGTCCTTTGTTTCACTAATGTGAGTGTCAAGTGCAACCACATAATAAAGAATTACCAGGACCTGATAAGATTCTTCTTACATTGCTCTGTTTGTCTGAACAACTGGTTCTGTTGAAACCAACCCTACAAACTGCATAAACAGCAAGTGTGTGTGCAACTGGCATCTTCTGTGAAATGACAAAGCGTGTTTACTGCGTTATCCGCTGGTGAACTACACCTTCATGCTTCTTTTTCCTTTTTTAAAAGGCACTAATTGCAGCATGCTGTGCCCATGCTAGAGATGGCATTTGTTTCACTGCTGGTCCTCCAATGAATTAACAAAGATAAAAAATGGATTTCAATGACAATTCCAGCCTTGAGAAAGGTGCTATTGTGACCGCGGTGGAGTTATCCTGCTGATAGTTTTCTCCTTAATGTAATTTTTAATACTACATAGCTGTAGGTTAGATGAGAAGATATATATTAGAGCTACTGTTTCGATGATTAGTTTCAAGTGAAATAATTCCATGATTAGGAGATAGATTTTTTTTTTAATGCTGTCAGTCTAATAACTTTGTAAGACATAAATCCTAAAAATGGCTTGTTTAGAAGGGGTACATTTATAAACGTGGAATTCCCACAGCAAAAGATCTGTGTAATTTGAGGTCTGATAAAGTTTTCACAACTGAACCATAAACTATTAACACAAAGAAAGAATAAAAAACTTTAGAAGGCTGCTTGTGAGATTGGGAAAATGTCCGCCTTCAGAAACCAGAGAGACGGCATGGGGAGCAAGTCTGTGAGATTTGATTTATGAGATGAAGAAAGCTTCTGTCAAAAGGGTTTGAAACCGGTTGTTAGAGCTTAGGCAAGATTGTGTGAAGGGATATTGTCAGCACCGCACAAGGAGTTGAGAGCGTCTATTTTTTTACTAACGTGAATTTAAAGTATTGCCTGGTGGCTGCCAGCTCCAGGAAACCCAGGCAGCGGTGGGAGAACGAGAAATTTTCCACTAGGTAAAAATACAAATAATGTAACGCGAAGGTCGTGCCCCGGTACCACAAGCAGGACGGAGGCCTGGGAAGAGGAAGGGAGGAAGGAAAAGAGCTCCCCTCCCTGCTCCTGCTCGCTCGGGGCTGGAGAGGCGCCGCCCGCCCGGTGCCCGCCCGGTGCCCGCCCGGTGCCCGCCCGGTGCCCGCCCCCCCCGCGCCGCGGGCTCGCCAGCGGAGCAGCGCCCGAGCGGGAGGCAGAAGTTAACTTCCACCTGCCCTGAAGTCGCCGCTGCGCCGGCAGCAGGAGGCGGGGGCGGAGGCGGAGGCAGGCGGGGCAGCCGAGGACCCGGCTCTGGCAGGCTCCGAGGGTCCGGCCGAGTGTAATTCCCCCCTAATCCCCGCCACGGCGGCGCTTCCCTGGCCGAGCCATGTCTGCGGCTTCCCCGCCATGCCGAGCCTAGCGGGGAGCGGGAGGACTGGCGGCCGGGAGGCGCACAAAATGAAGACCCTGATGGTAAGTGCATTGTTGGCACGGCTCATCCCGGCTCCGGCGGCGGGGAGAAGAGCAGGGGAGCGGCGCGGAGCGGAGCTGCCCCGGGCACCCTGCACACGCTCCAGCCTTCGCCGGGCTGCATCCCCGCGGCTCTCCGGCATCGCGCGAAGGCGGTCAAACCTTGGTGGCGGCGGCCAAGAACTTTCCGCCTGCTTTCTTTTATTCGTGTTGCTGGCGGTTTGGGGGTTTTTGCGTGTGTGTGCGTTTTAAGGAGCGTACAGAAAACCGATCTGCTTAAAGGACGAGGCTGGAGGTAGCTGGGCGGGGGGAAGCGCTACAGTCCCCAACACTCGTTAAAATGCACGAATGAGATGCCCAAAGGGGGACGGCGGCACGGGAATGAGAGGCGCGGGGTAGCCGGGCGCACGGAGGGGAGAAGAGGCGAGGAAGCAGGGCTGGGGAAGGAGGGAGGCACGGGAGCGGGCTGGCGAGGGGGCAGAGAGGAGGACGGAGGGGCTTCCCCAGTTCTCTCCTCGCACTTCTGCCGGGTGTCTGGTGGGTGAAACTTGCGGGTGCGCCGGCGGGGAAGCGGCGCGCCCCGCCGAGCCCCGCGGCGGGGGGAGCCCGCTCAGCCGGCTCTCTCTCTGCCCCCCGCAGCGCCACGGGCTGGCCGTCTGCCTGGCGCTCACCACCATGTGCACCAGCTTGTTGCTCATGTACGGCGGCATCGGCATCGGCGGGGGCCACCCGGAGGCGCGGCGGCGGCAGCAGCAGGTGGCGGCGGTGCCCAGCCGCCCGCCGGAACGCGGCCAGCGCCACCCGGCTCTACCCGTCGGGGCCGGCCTCCTGGAGGGCTACATCAGCGTCCTGGAGCACAAGGTGAGCCACCGGCCGCGGGACCGCCCCTCCCTCCCGGCCCCGGGGCAGCCGGGACCCCGCGCTGCCCCGGCCTCCCTTGGGAGGCTCCGACCCCGAGCCTGACGAGCTCCCCCTTCTGCCCCCCGTGACATGCCCCGTTCCCCTCGGCGGGGTCGGCGTGCCCTGCTAGCCTCACTGTCGAGGTTGGCTTAAGCGGCCTCCGGGTGCCATCGCGCCTGGCCCGGGGGCAGGAATTACCGGGGTCAGGAGCCGGGCTCCAGCCCGAGGTTGGGTGTTTGTGCCGCTGCTTCTCTTCTCCCTTGCACAGCAGAAGCGGGGGAAGGGTGAAGTGCTATGTTTGTAATGCTGTACGCTCTAGGTACAGTACAAATGTATGTTTATGCTGATATTATTAAGGGTTAAAGAATGAGGTTTATTTACCGGAGGGCAAAGTCAATAGGTAGGTGTTTATTCTTAGCTAATTTTGTCATAGGAAAAATAAAAGTCTCCTGCACAAATGACCTTTTCATCTCCCTTCTGGGAAGCAGAAGTTGTCACCCGTAGTTTCTACTCTAGAAATTGGGGGCACTTCTTTAATGGTGAACAAAATTACGTCCCTCCCCTTGACAGAGGAATTACCAGGCTGTATTGTCAGACTATAATACTTGTTTACCAGAGATAGGCAGACTAAGCTTTGATAACTCACAGGACAGATGTAGTGACATAAAGTGAGCAAGGTGGCACATCCATGCCAGAGAAATAATCAAGCTTCAGTAATTTTCTCAGAAGGCAGATTCCTCTGCTTTTTGGATGGTGTTTGGTTTGTTGCTTTCACCTGGAAATTCCAAGGTCTTCCTCTTCCAAAACCACAGATATTGTTTAGTGCACACACATCTTACAGTAAAAATTTACTTTAGAAAATAAGCAAGAGAAATGAGGATTCACAACTTTCTTAGGTTTTCACATCCAGATTGACAACCTTCTGAAAGATATGTTGTCAAATGAGTTACTGGGCTCAGTTTAGAGGTACTGTGTGAAGACTAGTGACTTTGATATACAGAGATTTTTATTGTTCCTTCTGGCATAACTTTCTATGCAAGAGTTATCTGTAGGCCTCTTAACACAGAAAAATAGCACATGATGGTGCCTTGTAGGCTTTATTTGCTTTCTTACATGGTTGTCCTGGAAATTCTCAAATGTAATGTCTATAGAAAAAGCAAGTTTGGCCTTAGGCTTCCTACTGTCTGATGTGCACTCTTGTAATTCTTTTGTTCTTCTTGAACATGACTGTAGTGATAGGTGTAGATATACGTGCACATGGTTTTTATATGCAGCAGTAATCAAAAAGACTTCTGTGGGTTTTATGAGATGCATGTGTGAGTAGCCTTCTGGTTCTGATAACACCTCATACTGGTTTCTCCAGACTCACAAACAGCTCTCATTAACAGGCCATACTTAAAATCACTGTTCTGTTATTTTCCAGGGTAATTTTAATGTTTCCCTGTGTTTTGGAGAAAGGTGATCCTTTGGCTTTTTAATACATTGTAATATAGCCCAAACGCCACAGATACTCCATTTCTGAATTTCATTTCACACAGCTCATGCCTCACAGTAATAATCTGCTGCAGGTTTAATAACTCTTCCACCTAACTTCTGTGGGTCAAAAAGAATATTCTGCTATCCCTGCTGTGTTCCCAGCTTGCTTTGTCTTATTTTAATGCACATGAGATCATGCAGAGAGCTGTGCCATTATGGTATACAGAGCAGTGGGGACACTGCATTACCATAAAGGAGACTGGGGAGAAAGGGGCTTTTGTCTCTTAATGATGTATTTATTTTTGTAATTTAATTTGGTAGTCCATGTACTTGTCACGGATTTACAATCCCAGAATACATAGGTTTCATGCATAATAAAAAAATAGAGAATGCAAAAAATTGCAGGAATTCATGGTTTGGAAAAAGAAGGGTGCAGGATTTGTGATGGTAAGAATAGGGAGAGAGATAGCAAGAACTGAGGAATGGTGAGACACGTTCAGAGAACATGTGGTTTGGGTGGGACACTGCAAACTGCAGAGAAGACAGCTTGAATAGCAAGTGAAATGAGGGAGCTGGGGAGGTTTTCAATAATATGAAGAGAGCTGCAAGAAGAGAGCAAGGTAAAATTTTGTAGCTGTGAAAGGGACATGATATTTGAAGAGACCGGGAGGTCTGGAAGGAGATGGGAAGTATCTGTTGTTTGAGAACAACAGGCTTGCGAAGGTAAGGCAGGAATGAGTTCATCAATGGTACATGTTATTTTGATAGCACAGAGGTGATGGTGTGAAATGACAATGAATGGTAGATTTTTCACCGTATAGCTTCCTTAATTTCCCATATAGAATCTTGGAATTATCTGTCAAGTTGAATGACCTGAAGCTGAATGACCATTATACAAAATTCATCCTTGGTATGTGTTCATGCATGAATGACAGATAGCAGTAGACTGAATGTCTGGATCATTCTTGTGCTTGTTTCTGGATCCCATAATTCGCTTTAACAGGAAAATCTCCTTTCATGTTCATGTATGGGTACAACATGGTGTTGTACCTACTCTGGTGCATTTAATGAAAGTAAGTCTGCACATCTATGTAGAGGCTGTATGACAGTTTCTGAAGTTATTAATCCATAATCACAGTGCAAGTATTGACACACAAGCTGTGTAAGTATGTGGAAGTAAAGATGTTTCTCTTCAGGGATAAAATTCAACAATTGTTCTAGTTGTGAAATATCATGTATGACAAATGTCTGTCGCTACTAGCAATACACCTCATTCAGTGCCGGATGATCATGTATGGAGACTATTTGCCAGAAAATCTGGGCACTTAGTACTAAGTAACAATGATTTTCAAATATAGCCTGCAATATTGTAATTACCAATTATTTTTCTCCTTTTATTTTATATTCAGTAAGAATTGTAGTTCCTCATCCATACTGTCAAGATAAGCAGGCAGTCTCTGAGAATACAGTAAAAGATGTAATTTTTTTTTACTGTGTTGAAGAGGTTTTTTTGCAGGACTTTCTAGTCTTTTCCTTCATCATTTCTGCAAGCCCATTTTTCCAAGAGTCAAGCATCAGAGATCAGAACCCCTGCACTTAGCTTTAGTAGCCTTCCACAGTTTAGCAGTGTGTACTTAATTTTTGTTGAGCTGAATTCTTGGAGAAAAAAAAAAATTAGAAATGCTGTGAATTCAGAGATGAAAGTGGATTCTTGTCATTTCACCTCTGCTTGTCCCAGAGTAACAGCAGTTGACATTGTTGATGGATGTTTGAAATGAATAAATGGTATCTCTTTTTGTTCCAAATTGCCAGATGTTGTATCCTAAAGAAAAATCTCACATTTTGAACAGAAAATATGGTTTGCTGATAGCTATTATTGAGAGGTCAAGGACTGAAAGTGAAGAAGTGGTGGCTTCTACTTTGAGGAGCTGTTGCTTCCTCCAGAGGCACATTGAGTATAGCACTACTTAGCTACTGCATCTGCTCTGCAGTTAGAAAGGACAGGAGTCCTACACTGTCAAAGCGACATCTTTCATTAGTTCTTTGAGTGGTATCCTGAAATTAAAGAGGTTTTGTCACTGGCATTGAGGGAAGCAGAATCATACTCTTCTGTGAGGAGGAATGGGGATAAGCCTTTCTGTTGATTTATCATACTGCTAGCAAGAAATTACAATGCTAATATTTTTAAAGCAATTACTGCATATAAATAAGAGAATGTTAATGAAAGTAGGAAATGTAGCACTATCCCAGAACTTGCAAGAAATAAATATTTAACCATTATATTATGATTCTGAGGTGTATGTGAGAACATGTCTCTGGATAGTTAAAAAGTTTTTTACCCAGTATTGACTCAACAGTTGGTGCTGCAAATAAAATATGAGTTTGTCACATATGTAATTGAATAATATTTCAAGCCATCAAGGATTTTGTTTCTTAGAAAATAAAAAAAAATTAAAATCAATTCTGCAGTCAAAATGTATTATTTATTAGAAACACTTTAAAATACCTTAAGAGCGAATTGAGATCAACATGATAATTTAAGTGATCACCATGATTTCTTAATTTATGATAATGTGAGTTATCATATGCAAAGAAATCTTGGTGATCCCTCTAAATTAATGCAGATCAGAGAATAGTGTAGTTAATGAAGTGTTTGAGGAAGAGTCATTCCGCAAATAGTGCTGCTATAGCTCCTTAATCTCTGAGTTGCAAAAAGTTGCTCTTGGATGAAACTATTTTTTTTAGGATAATAAACTTTATGCACTTAAAATCAGGTGGGAATCTTGCCATATTTTATATTATTTTTAGTAATTATTAAGTCAAATGAGTTTGGAATTTGAATTTTTGCCTCATTAAACCATTGACGTTTGGGACTGGATAGTGTTGAGGGGCTTCACTAAACCAGCCTTCATAATTAAACATAGAGATGAGAAGGAATCAAATTATTTTGAAGATTCTAGTGTTTTTTAAATTTATCACAGAACCATAATGTATCTTACAGCAGAACAGCTTGTCTTGCCTGAGATGGGATCAAGCCCACAGAGTTAAGTAAACCACGTACCATGATTTCTTGACATGTTCCTAATTTGCCCCTGAAATTCTTACCTGCGAAGGAAGGAACACAAACTTTATTATGCAATTAAGGATTTGATGGAGTTTTTATTATGTGAGAGATCCACAAGGGGGAGACTTTATTCTAGAATAACCTTGTTGAGGACACTTCCATCTGTCAGAGACCTAGGCATGTTGGGAGCCCAAAATGCCCTTTGCTCAGTGCTCTCTTGGCTTCCTGGCTTTTTATATTTTTAGGTACCACAGTTTTCTGCCACTGTTAAGCTGTAGGTTTATTTAAATCCTTTTAAAGTTGGCATATTAAAATAAACAACAAAAAAAAAGTAAAAAAAATACCATGACAGTCAGGGAATGTAACTGAATAGCCACACACAGAGAACAGAGACAATTGTTCTTCCAGATTTATACAGCTTTTGAATAATAACTGTCCTGTGTTTTACAGTTTCTTAATTTTGAGCTACTGCAGTAGTGTGCTTTTTCAAGCTTTCATTTTGATGATCCTTGTCTAAAATTTTTAGCAGTTTCTGTGTGCTCTAGCTACTCACACAGAGCAATATAGAGCCCACAGCAATGACAGCAAATTATGGCATGTTTTCCTGTTTTCCAGGTTGCTTGACATCTCTGCAAGAAACCAGTAGTTCTAGCAGGGGATTGCTTCTACTTAAAATATCTTGAAATATTTTTTAAATGTTTATATGTAAGTATCAGGTGCTGTGCAGTTTATACATTTATTTTATGAAAAAGGCTGTGTTCTGTAGTTGGATGCAACTTTTATAGAATTCTGACTCCAGTGTGTGCTTGAAAGAGAAATGTTATCTAGGATAATAAGAAAATGTCATATTTTACAGTTAACATTGTATTGCCTAATTCTTTCTAAAACAAGTGCTGTTAAAGATGAAATCTAACTAGCAGGGGTAGTAAGTCCAGGCAGAGGTCAGGATCTGTTGCTTAAAAAAATCATCTCAAAAGAGCACAGGTACTGTTAAATATTAAAATATCCCTGAAAACTGAAAGATGCTTGGTATGCATCTAGTGCATGATGTTGTAAATGTTCATTAATGTAGCATGATGGATAAAAATCTACCCAACCACAAACTAGCAGTGTTCTGATCATTTCCTGGTGTTGGGAAGATAAAGAAGAGACAATCATTGTAATTCTGAAACAAGAGAGATGGTTTTGGGGTTTATACCAGGTGCAGATCTTGCCCTCTGTAATGTGTGACATGATGTGATATAGCCTTATTCTTTAATAGAAACGGAAGCAGAAAAATTATTTCAGAGACTGTATCAAAAGATATTGATGATTTATTTCAGTAAAAACATAAATAGTAGGTAGTCAGGTCAACAGTTGATGCAGAACTGTGTTTAAATTTTCTCAAATTTTAAAAAAGTCACATCTCACCACAATATCTGATACCATATATTGGTTTATATACCATAAACTATATGCTTATTTTTACAGCTGACCAAGACAAAGCAGGTTTTCTTTGGGTTTTTTTTGTTGGTTTGTTTGGTTTTTTGCTGGTTTTTTTTTGCTGTTTGTTTGTTGTTTTGTTTATTTTGTTGCTTTGGGGCTTTATTCTCTCTTTTTTGTTTGTAGAGGAAAAACTGCAGAAGCATGAAGATGTTAATTTGTGCACTTCTTTTTTTTAACAGATTCTGGATTATATGATTTTTTTCACAAATTATCCTGATTTGGGATATCCCTTTTTCTGTTTTATGAATATCATACACATAATATTTTAATATGTGGGTGCTGTCTGTTTCTCTCATCTGCTTACCTGTCTTCTTTTGTGAACATACAAATTTCTTATTTCAATGGATTTGCAAAATACTTGCAGGCAGAGAATTGGTGACACTTTGTCTCCTGGTGAAATTTGTTCATTTCTCATGCATAGCCCCTTAATTTTTTTTCTCTTCTCTTTCAGCATTAATTTCAATGACCACATTTGTATTTTTAGTATGTGTTGAAGTATATTATATTTGATAACCATTTAAAGTTGCTATATTGTGCACTTCTTTTTCACATGATCTTTCACTGTGAGCATTTTAGGCTATTTTCATCTTCCTGTGAAGACAAAGTGTTCTTTTGAAGGTTTTTAATCCTTGGTGGAAGCAAGTCTGAACTAAATGAGATTTTCAATGACAGGAAATGTAATTTTTGCTCACAGCTGATGGATATCTCTCAATAGAGTTCCTTAAATTCTCCCTTTCTGCTTGTCCTGGGGCATAAGTGGATATTGAGTGTCATCCTAACTATGTGGTATCCTCAAAACAGTAGATTGCAGGTAGTTTCCTTTTCCCAGTGACCTTCCTTTCGAGTTTAACCTGTATTGCTCAGTATTGCTCCGTGTGCACATCCTTGATGCTGAGATGGCATTGATATGAAGGAAGAACTCAGTGCATTAATTGAACTTCCTAATTAGGGCAATTATGATCAAATCAGCAGTCATTTGGTGCTGATATAAGCAGATGTGGCAGCACAAAAGCTACTTTGAAGTGAGGTGAAGCATCATGGTCTTTAACCTCACTTTGTTTTACCTCATCCCTAAGCAATCTCCATTAGTCTTCACTCTTTCTCTCATAGTTAAAAGCTGAAGTGCTAAGACCAGGTTAACTGCTAAAGTTTGCTGTCAGCTGGAAAAACAAGTATTTTCAGTTCAAAACTTGCTATTATTTGTTCTCTACTGTCATTCTGAAAATAGGCAAATGCAGTTAAAAATAGAAGTCACCTAGGCAGTGAGGGAACGAGTCAAGGCTGAAACTTTCTGCCTTCAGAGCATCTGTTTGTAACAGAAGTGCAAAATACAGATGGAGAAGTGGAGCTCTGAGGTGTCCCTTGATGGTCTATATGAAAGACAGAGCTGGGCACTGAGGAACACGTACACATTGCTGTAGAGAATCCAGCACATTTCAACTGGGGTTGGGCAAATCTGGTAGCACTTGTGGCTGGGCTGTATTCAGAGTGACACAGGAGGGAAGAGAAGCACTGTGTGTTTATTACATGCAATAATGAAAACTGAATCTTTACTGAAACCTTGTAAGAGAACTTTGGAGTAAGATCGGGTTATTATAAAACAGAGTGGGAAAGCTGATAGATTGGTAGACTATTTTCTCACAATGACAGTGTAGTATGAAGTGTTCATTGTCCAAGATAAGGGAACATTCATGGGTTTATATGGTATACAGGCAGCATAGATCAGGTTTCCTTAATTCAGATTTAATAATGCAGACTGTTGTAAGTAACACAGAACAAGAATATATAAATGTGTGTCTTGTTGTTGAATACAACAGGTTAGGAATTCATTGCAGCTGCAGAAAAATTTCCATTACAGAATAAATGGCTTAGTTAGAAATAATCTGGAAGAGGAAAATGTTTCTCAATAAACGTTCAGTATATTTGGAATATGCATTTTTGTTTAGCAAATAATATATTTTGAATTTAGTGTGTTATTAGCATCCTCAGGTATTGGCATGATGTTAATATTGCAGAAACAAAGTACTCTGTAAATTTTGTGCTGTTAAAATATATCTTGCCCCCGGGTATAGCAGGTCATAAAAGTAGATGTAATAACACTCAGCAGATCATCAGTCTAAGAGCTAGCTCTAAAGAAAAGAAAAATTCCTCAGTGCAAATTTGTGCAACCTGTAGCAAGCCTTGTGCACAGGAAAGTTAAAGGAACTATTGTTATGTTTAAGAAATGGCTGGCTGAGAAACAGGGTTCTAGAGACTGCATTCATCATGGAGTATGGGCTGCCTACCAGTTTGCCTGCATGAGGTGAAAACCTTTTCTCCCAGTTTGAGATACCAGGCTGTGTTTTGAAGGCAGTGACATGAGTTAGAGCCAGGGTCATTCCCTTCTAAACTTTCTTGCCTGTATTGCTGTTCTCTGTGGATAGACACTTGTGTTTCATTTCAATGAACTTCACACTAGTGACTTGTACAAAACAGCATCTGAGGAAGCACATTACTACAGAATCCTAGAAACCACCATGATTTGGCTTGGAAGGGACCTTAAAGATTATTTTGTTTCACTCCTCACCCTGAAATGGGCAGATAAACTTCCCAGTAGACTGGGTTGTTCCAAGCCTTGTAGTACCTGGCCTTGAACGCTTCCAGGGATGGGGCAACCACAGCTTCTCTGGGCAGCCTGTGCCAGGGCCTCACCACAGTCATAGTGAAGATTTTTCTCCTAATAGCCAGTCAACACCTATTCTCTTTCAGTTCAAAGCCATTCCTCTTGTCATAGGATACAATGTTTTCTGCTTCAACTCTACTGTATTTCATGCATAGTACACACCAAATTTAGTACAGCAAAGGATGTAATAATCTTACAGTGTATTTTAAACAACCACAGTTAACACAGCAGGCAGGAAGGTAGCACGTGGCTGTGGGCTGATGAAATGATGCAGAGATGCCAAGGCTGGCAGAGGCTGGGTCAGTAAATCTGCCTAGTGTAGTTTGAGACAGCCTTCTTAGCTTGAAACCAGAATAGTCACACTGTATCTGAGCAAGTAAATCCTGGTCTTCTACAGCCGTGTGTCTTCTGGAGCTGGGCTGGCTCTGCACGCTGCTTTCTGCAGCATTTGGAGGTCAAGATAGGTGCAATCTACATGGAGTGCCCGGGGAATAGTGTCAAAGACATGTCAACAACACATCTGGACAGTTCTTAAGTGCAGTGCCAAGGACTGAAATTGCATTTGGTATTCTAGATGTTCTTTAACTTTAGCTATCCAAATTACGTACACCTTGTATTTGAAGAGACTGATCCTTTGGCCACAGCAAAGACATGTTTAGAAAACATGGTTTCTGAGACTTGTCCATGGTCTTTATGAGAAAGCTTTTGGCCAAATAGATGGAAGCAGTGCTTTCCCAGCTTTATCCTCAGTCACAGTGCAGAGTTCAGAGGGAGTATGTGCTGTTGTCCAACCTGTGCTATGCCTTCCCTGCTCTCCTCCAGCTTTCAGAGTGGCATCTTCAGTCCTTCTGACACTTGGCTTAATTTCATCCATGGAGATTAAAATAGTGTCACATGTGCTCCTGAATTTGTTTGCTGTCTGTTTTAGTCCTAATGCTACTATTAAAGGGTTAGTTTCACACATCTCAGTGTATTGGTTTGCTCTAAAATAGAAACATAAAACCTCAAAATACAGGCAGTGGTCTGAATGCAGCTGCCAAAGCAATGCAGAGTTAGCAGTGCCTGTCCTTGCTCAGCTCATCTGCCTGTGCCTGGGTAATTGCAGGTGAACTCCTGTTTTTAAAAAACAAAATATGACAAAACACTTCATGTTTTATTTAAATATTTTTTTTCTTAGAGTTTATATTCCATAAAATGGTCATTGTTGATATTACTGATAACTATGTAAAATGCATTTTACAAATAAAACACCTATAACAAAGTCACTGCTATTTCCATTTGTTCACCAACTTATGTATTCTCTTTGTAACACCACTCCAGATTTCTTTCTGTTTCTAATAGTGATTCATGAGCCTGAGACAGTTTGCTATAATATTGCTCACATTATCCATGAGAACTGCCTCGGCCATGAATGGGACTGTACATAATACCCAGCCCTTCAGTGAGGGTTTTCCCAGTGCCAGCTGCCATGATGTCTGAGCATATGTCAGGCTGGGATTTTGCCAGCAGACGGGAGCGCGCTCTGCCCTCCCTTTGAGCTGGTTGGAGATGCTCGGGCTGTGCTCTGGCAGCAGAGCTGCTGCAGTTTGCCTGTTGCTAAGTCAGAACTAATAAGCTTGACTGAAAGATGGGGTTTATTGTCCTGGGCTCAGCATACATGGTGGGGTTATATCGCTTTCACATGGAGTTTCTGTGAGCCCTACGGGCAGCTCCTGGGCAGTGCTGGCATGTGATTGCCTGTATGGAGCTTGGTCAGTATTTGCTTGTGTGTCTCAGCAAAAAACTGGTCCATGTCCTAGTGGCTTCCTAACTCTGCTCCAGAGGAGCATTTTCAGTCCTCTGCCACACTGACAGGAATTTTTTGCCTTATATGACTGGAGTTTATAACTCGGAGTACTCTTGTCACTTAATTTTTGGTCATTAGTTTGCCACATGTTTAGTGCACTTAACAAAAAAGACTATTTTTCATAATTTCTTTCTTGTACTGAAGACTAATATGATAGATGATGTTGTGGATCAGGTTTTCAAAGTTTGAAATGAGACACTAAATTTGGTTCACAGAGCATGATTTAGTCATCTGAGTCATCACTTATAGCAAAATCTGCTGTTTTCACTGGACAGATATTTGCTGAAGAAAATATTTTAATTTCTTTGCTCTACAAAATCATGTTTGAGCATGAAGCTGTTTGTTTTTTTGCTTGTAACATGGCTATTTCTGTATGCACAGGTTATTTAATTTGTAATATTTGTGTTTTCATTTGTCTTCTGGTGTTCTCTGGCATGTATATATTGCTTTGGAGATATTGACAATTATCTTAATTTTGGTCAGTGAAGAATTGTTGCTGATAGGATATTTAGTAATGTCTTCACTAACAAGGTACTGGTTGCCTTTGAGCCTTAATGTTATTCTTTCCATATGTAATTATCATATTAATGGATTTAATTTTGATTTAATTTTTATGAATAGCCAAAAGCTCTGTTTTTTTACAAGTAGAATCAAAACTAGAGCTGCATTTTTCACTTTTTTCACTTTTGCTGTATCTGCTTTATGTCTCAGTAGCAGTGCAAAGAAGCAATGAACCTAGTTACAGATACGCTGAATATTCTTTCTCATGGGTAGTGTCGATGTGTCCCTGATGGTTTAAGGGCATAATTGAGGTACTTTGCTGCTGGTACATGTGGAGGAGGGATATCAAGGCCAGGAGGGTATCTCTGGTATTAATGTGTCTGATTTCTTCCAGCACAGTGAACCTTTTTGATCTGTAGCAGTTTATGTAATACAAAACAGCTTTCAGGGTATCTTTAATTATGCCTGTGGACATTTTGGGATGGAAAGTGAAATGAGGCTTTAGAATCACCTTTCACTCCCAGCTGTGCTGATTTGAAACTGGCACAGCCTGTTACCCACTTGTAAGTGTAGGGATCATGTTCCTGCTCTCATGAAAGACCCTGGGTGTGCAGCATCCTGGGCTTCAGCTGAAGGTGGCTCTCAGTCTTTCTGTCAGAGCTCTCAGTGCTGTCAGGATGGAAGAGAATGCATCCCATGCACAGACATCCATATAAGCTGGAATAGCATGTATCTTCAGATCAAACTGAGATTTGAGACACTTCCCAGGACCTGCAGACCTGTCTTTGAGGTTTCTTATTGCTAAGGAGCACAGTGAGGCAGATGCACTAGGAGCACCTGGAAGTAGAATGTATGCTAAAAAGAGACTGAGCCAGTGTGCTTCTCAGTGCTCACAGACACATACAAAGTAAGTTGATTGATGATATGATGCATCAACTTTATTAAAAGTTTCTCAGAAATTGTATTTTTTAATTATGCCACTTTCTAGGTATATTTTTCAGTGTGTTATGAAGATGACATCTCATATTTGTAGTGCATCATGTGAAAAAAATTAACATGAAAATTAATGTCCTAGCATTTGAACTTTCAGGTATGTTCGTTAATTTTCACAGTATTTATGACATAGCAAATAAAAAAAGAAGATAAACTCTTCTTGGAGGTGCAAAATGTTATCTCATCCATGTCATACTAGTTCCATGGACCTAACAGTTATTTAAGTTCTCAAAACTTCTTAAAATTGAAGTGCATTGTTCACAGTAAGTGGATGAAAACCTTGTGACTGAGATCAGAGGTAAAAACAGCTATAACGGAGCAATGTGTAAGCCAGTTTAGCTGAAATTGAGTCCCACATGATTATGAATGATGAGGTTGCATCTGCTTGTCTCTTTTTTTTAATTGCTTTTTTGTATACCAGTCCTTGCAAAGCACTGTGGCTGAAATTCAAACTAGAAGTAATCTCTAAAAAATAGTTTCCCTTGGAAAACAAATAGATCTGTCAAATTATTTTTTGCTTCATATCCCATACTTGACATCAGTAAAACTACTGAAAATTACATTACACTGTGTTTATTAAAGTTGTGCTCCTATGCAGTAATACACATAAGACATCTTATACTGCCTTAAGGATTAAGTTAAGCTCCTTTGTCAAGCCTGTTGGTATGGCAGGACTGTTAATCTTCAGCTGTCAGACTCTGGTTAGATCCTTCTTTAGGCTGAGGCCATGGCTAAGTGCAAAGAAATTAAAACAAATCAACTCCTATTATTTATGCTTTCATATTTTTGCACAGAGCAATCAATAAAATGAGAAGCTGGTTTAGACATACATATTTCTATAAGAAGACTGTATTTCAAGCTCTTATTTAGCAGCATCATATTTGTTTTATGTTTATGATTGTGAAATATGAAGACAAAGTTGGCAGTGTTCAAAATATTAAATTCATGAAAGTAAGATATGCACATGGGTGACAGCTCACTGAAAGGAGGACAGAAGATAATTTTGTGCATCTATATTTCCTAGTTAAAATTCCGGAGTTATCTACAGTATGTCCATGTTTTATTGTTACATCAGTAATGATTACATTTTCCTTTCAAATTACAACATTAATTAACAAAAGAAGAAATGTGCTATAGTTGCAGCACATTTAGACATGACAACACTTAACAAAACTACATGAAAATGAAGGTGAAGCTGGGAAGCAAAGTTACATTCATTGTGAAAGAAAAAATTAACATTTTAGCCCTAAAAGGGTATAAAACTGGTTGTAAGGAACCGTCGTATTGTGCTATAGGTGTCAAAGGTTTGTATTTCACTGTGAATGTCTATACCATTTAATTAATATTGTTCTTGCTAAAATTTGTGAAGAAGAATTTTTTAATAATTATCTGATAATAGCCAACCAGTGCAATTTGTGCAAATATTCATCAATGAAATGATACAGGTTGTATGCTGAAGTAGTAGGTAAAATATACTGCAAAGAAGCTTTTGAGTGTAATAGGTGCCTAAATTGTGCTTTTCTAATCAAGCTGTATATTTTTTTAATAAGAGGAAAATAAGCCCTCAACAAATATGGCTTTTTTACATACTTCAAGTATAGTTCAAGTGATCTAGATTACAACAGTGGGTCTCTTGTAGACTGTAAGGGCATCCAAGTATGTATGCTTGGTCTTCAGATAGTTCTCAGTTTTCTTTGCCTAAAATTTGCAAAGTCTAAAGAACAAGTATGGAAATTATAAATACAAGAGTGCAGATACAAAGGGTTTCAATTATTTTATGTGTAGCAGTAGTGAGATATGAGCAACTGGGCACAGAAATACAGGATTTATGAAGTATGACCTTTGAAAAAAATTGAGGTCTTCTTTCAGGCTTAACATTATGCAGCTGAAGATTAAATGACCTCCATTTTCTTTGCTTTCTATGGATTAAGAATAAATATTTTTCTTTCCCTTCCATAGGGGAAAAATAAAGATAAGACAGTTCTATTCTTCTCATTTAAACTAGGAAAGTTTGAAAAGAGAATTGCAGGTGGTGAATCATGTTATCATGGATAACAAAACTGCAATAAAAGCTGCTGTGCACCCTTTTCAGAGTGAGAGTGTTAGAGCAGGCCATTCTGATTAGATGCTGAGATACACGTACTCCAAAGTGCTGTAGCTTAAGGTGGATGCATGACTCACAAATGGTGAGCCCTGGCAAATCATCCATCAAGTGATGTTGAGATTCTGTCAGGCAAAACAGACTCAAATAACTTTTTTCTTTATTATAATCCATCACTTCTTGTATCTGCTAGCACTCTTATATTGACAGACATTCTTGTAACTTTTTTCCCCTTTGTATTTCTTGGGAGAACAAAAACTTAACACTGGGTAACTGAGGCCATTCCCACATGCTCTTTATAGAGCCAGTCAGAGACACAAAAGGTCGGGAAATGCTAGGGATGAAATATCATTATTCAAAGAACCCAGCCTTGCTTCTGCTAAAACTCTGTGGAATTCTCCCCTGGAAATCAGTGGAAGCAGGATTAGTGCCCAGGTCTGCAGCCCAATCAATTGTTATTAGCAGAGGCTGCCAGTACTGCGGGTACACACTGCAAGAAGTGAAGCATCAGCTGCTGATCACCTCTCTCCCATGTTGGTACACAGATATTTTCTGGTTCTGCTGTGAACTGTTGAAGTCTATAGATCAATAAAATTTGAAGACAGGAAGGGCAAGGGTCAGGCCAGCTCTGTCAGGTTGGGAAAAAGAGTGTGAGGCTGCAGTCTAGGGCAGCTGAGGGAGCTGAGCTGTTTAGTCTGGAGAAAAAGAGGCTCGCTGGATGCTATTGCTTCTGCAAGGAGGTTGTAGACAGGTGAGAGTTGGTCTCTTCTTCCAGGTAATAAGTTTCTTCACTGAAAGGGTGGTCAAGCATTGGAACAAGCTGCTTGGGGAAGGAGTGGAGTCACCATCCCTGGAAATGTTCAAAACGAGTGAATGTGGTGCTCAGGGATGTGGTTCAGTGTTGAGGGTGACAGTGCTGGGTTTATGGTTGGACTCGTATTGGTATTTTCCAACCTTACTAATTCTATGGTTGTGTGATGAGGGACATTGAATCTTTGTCTATTCCTTCTCAAAACTAGCACTGAGCTCAAGTCCCAGAACTTCACTGAAAGGCCAGGGCTTCATGCATAAACCGCTGACCTTTCCTTTTGATTATCTCTGTGAACTGGTGCTGTCTTTCAGTTAATAGAGCTTTGTAATCAGTGAGCTAAGAGGGATAAAATATGACATATTTGGCTGCTGGTTAGATGTTAATGTGAGTCCTGAATGCCTTTTAAATATGTTATACTAAATCTGAGGAAATGGAGAAAGGCTCTTGTATATTTTAAAAAGCTTAGGAAAACAAACAAAATAACATTTGGCTGATGAGATTGAAGGATGTCACATGACTTGGATCCAGAGATAGGGGTACAGAAACTGTTTATACATACAATGCTTTTGTATACTTTTGTATGGTTTTTTGGGGGAGATTTACTATTTTAAATATAAATCCTCTTTGTAAATATTACTAAACTGTAAATGACTTTGGGTTTTGTCCTGTAGCTGAAACAGAAAGAGAAATTCAAATAACAAAGTATTTCTAGAGCTGTACTGTATTACTCTTGTTCCTTAATGAGATTTAGAGCAGCTCCATGCCATCTCTAAATTTATTCTCTCCTTTTGGTAATATCATTTGCAATGGTAAACGAAGTGGTTCAATTCTGTACTGTTTCCTGCTGTCTATACTAATGGCTCAGGGAGAGGTTGGTGTGAAGCCATTTTTTTGACACTTCACAATATCTGCCCACTCGAACACTCCTATATAATATTTTGCAAGTATGAAATGCACTTAGTGTAAAATACAACCAGGCTAACTAGTCCTATTTTGGAATCTTTAGATTAAAACCCCAGTTCTTCAAGTGAATTTCTCTTGTGCCTGGATGTGCCTCAGGTTTCAGAGTGGATGCCCCCAGTCACAAAAATTCAGGCTCTGCATCATGAGGTATTATAGACTTTCCATACTAGACCATATGGTTGATAACTTTCTCACAGGCATTAGCAGCATGTTTTAGATGAGGGTGAGAGCTCCATGTCTCCTTACCTTTGCTCAACCTCCCACTTTTGAAAACTCAACTCTCATTCCTACAGGGGCTGTTGAGAAATAGTGAAGATAGAAGACGAATGCTATCAGCACCATCATCTGACCACAATTTCAAGAGCCACAGGGGGCGTTTTCCTGTGTTAAGCATTTTTCTAAACACTGTGGACATAGTCTTCTAGGACACCTCCCATGAAATGGTGTTTACCTAGTGCTTTGTTTTAAAAGCTTTTAAGATAGGCAAATTATAATTTTGCTTTAGTGAGTGATATTTGTCAGTTCATTTGCTTTCTTAATACTGAAATGAAAATAATAGGACAGTATGTGAGAAATTGTTTATTCAAGGCCGTATAAGAAGTGAACTGCTGCAAACAGACCTTTCTGTTGTTCCTGGCAATGGAGTAGTTGGCTTTGAGAGCAAAGCTAGCTGGACACAGAGAATAAGATATTTATTTATGTTAACCTTATTCCTTTAAGCCTTCTTGCAGAGCAGGCTCTGAGGTGCCAGGTGCTTTCAAACAGGGGGCAGGGAGATTTCTGTTTGATGCAGTTGATTACCTCCCTGTTGATTGTTCTTTTACCATGATGTACCTCACACCTGCAGAGCTCTTGCTTGAGTGCTTTGGGCCCTTAGGGTAACAAATGGATCAGTGTTATGGCTCTCACTTTAAAGATTAAATTCCAAGTGGTAATATCACTATAAACTAGGCAGCCTGTGTTCAGAGTGACCCACAGAGGTGCTTCTTAGCCTGAAAGGCAGCTGTTTACTGTGGGACTCTCTCTTTCCTAGCCAGTGGCTGTCCAGGAGGATCCTAGCAGCTGGTCAAGAGGTTCAGCCTGGCTAGTTGGCATAAGACTTAAGCAATTCACACCTGTATGCACACTTGCTGGACCTGCTGTACGTCTGCTGTGGTTGTTTGGTGAAAGATAACAAATTCTTACTCAATTAAGGGGCTAACTTACAGCCATGAAATGAAATTACAGACACTGAAATTAGATGTTACATTGGGGTTGCATAGCAAGGTTTTAGTAGCAGGGTACTACAGGGATGAAGCTCCTAAAGACTTTTCCCGTGTGCAACAGAATCAAGATGGACCTGCTACTGTCACATCAGAGACTGTGACAGTGCCTCTGGGATAACAGATTTTAAAAGTGGGGAAAAAAGCCTGTGAAACAATCTGTGCTGGAGAGAGGAATGAGAATATGCTGAAATGAAACTGCTGTGCAGACACCAAGGCCAGTGAAGAAGGAGGGGAGGAGGTGCTCCAGGTGCCAGAACAGAGACTCCCCTGTGGCCCCTGGTGCTGCCCATGGTGAGGCAGCTGTGCCCCTGCAGCTTTGGAGGTCCACAAGGGAGCAGAGATCCACCTGCAACTCATGAGTGAGCCAGTGCCAGAGCAGGGGGTGTCTGAAGGAGGCTGTGACCTCATGGGAATCCTGGGCTGGAGAAGGCTCCTGGCAGGGCCTGTGAATCTGTGAAGAGGGACCTCACCCTGGAGCAGCTTTGCTGGCAGGACTTGTGACCATGGGGGTGACCCATGCTCAAACAGCCTGTTCCTGAAGGACTGCACCCCATGGAAGGGACCCACACTGGAGCAGTTTGTGAAGAGCTACAGCCTGTGGGAAGGACTCATGTTGGAGAACTTCCTGGAGGACTGTCTCCCATGAGAGATACTACATGCTGGAGTAGGGGTAGGACTCCTCCCACTGAGGAGGAAGGAGCAGCAGAGACTTCGTGTGATGAACTGACTGCAGCCCCCATTCCCCATCTTCCTGTGCCACTGGGGAAAAGGAGGTAGAGAAAATCGTGAGTGAAGTTAACCTGGGAAGCAGGGATGAGTGAAGGTATTTAAAGATTTAGCTTTATTTCCTATTATCCTGCTCTGATTTGACTGACAGAAAATTAAGCTCATTTCCCTAAGTAAAGTCTTTTTTGCCTGAGAAGGTAATTGGTGATCAATCTCTTCCTGTCTTTACCTCAACCCAGGAGTCTTTTGTTCTATTTTCTCTTCCCTGTCCTGCTGAGGAGGGGAGTGATGGAGCAACTTTGGTGTGCACTTGGTGTCCAGTCAGGATCAACCCACCAAAGATGTTTCCACTTTTGAGTTAAACAATTGTCCTACTAAGTTGCCTAACTAAACTGTTTAGGTCTGGCACCAGGTGAAGCATTATAATCCTTGGAAAACTGTACACAGGGCATCACCACCTGTATTTTGTGAGCAGCTGACATGTATTTTTCTGTGGAATGATTCAGTGATGCTAATTTTATTTACCTTGTGCAGCATATTTAACTGTGAAAGTAGCATGCATTCTTTGGTGTTTAATCCAGTGACATCTGGGAAATCATCAGTTTTGGAGATATGAGCAAGGGGACACCAGATTCAATATTCTCTCATTGGTAAAACTCATGGAAAGATTTGTCAGTTGTGCCAGTCCAGATTTGTCTTTCAGAATGGTCCATTTTCTTATTTGCAGTAGAAGTGAGTGTATGGATGGGGTGGGATACAGATGGGATTTGTAATTCGCCTGTAGTGTAATTGTGATATATGGTGGATTTGGTTTAAAAAAAGGAATGGTTTGTGCTTTGAAACCCAATGATGACAATATAAATCATCTTTTAGTTACATTGCAGCTGTGTTTACTTCAAATTATTTTTGAGACACCAGTGCTAAAGTGGAACATAGCGTAACATTTATTGTAAAGTCAGAGAAACTCACTCCTTGGTCTTCTTTTGGTAAAGGTTAAATCCTGTGCTGGAGAACAGTTCTTTCTAAAATCCCAATTGTACTTCATATATCATCTCAGTGTGATATTTTTTTTTTTTTAAGTTCTTTTTCCTGTGTGTTATTTTCTCACCTCAGTGCAGTCTGTTAGTGTGTTTTCAAATGAAATACACTGTTAAGATGTATAGTACTTAAAAGCCTCTGCTCTAAAGTCCAGTGAGACACATTTTCTCTTTTACTAGTTGACAGTGGTCACGTAAGTCTCTAATCTCATTAGTTTATAAAAAACACCCCTTAACACTTGTGTGCTTTAAAAAAGCAAGAGGTAGAAGAGACATGATTAGGTTTTTAAGAATTGTAAGGAAAATATTTCTTTTGCAGTAAAAATACACTAATATTACTTCAGCATTAATGTTTTGGAAGACAAGGAGCACAGTCTTTGACTCTGAGGTTAATATGCTCATGTCCTGCATGAAAAAACTTAGCATTTACATTAGTATGTTTGTGACAGAACTACAAAATGGCATGTTGATATCTTTTACTACTTATAATTTGCTTTTCTGTCAATATTCTTTTTCTTGTTTATCTTATCACCCTGAATGAGATGAGCTAGCAGCTTTGGTTTTATGATTATTCTCAGGTGTGTTTTCTTATTCTTGGTAATTACAGAATCTCTCAGCTCTTCATAGACATGTTTAGTAAGTAGCATTATTATTTTATTCAAGCCTTTAAATTTGACCAAAGTTCATTTATTTGATATTTTGATATAATTGTCTGGGCTTGTGTTACAAGATCAAGCATATGCTATAAAATCTAGATTCCACTTTTTTTAAGAAAATTGCTGACGATTTCAGTGTTTGATTTAAATTAAAAATTGAGTTTTCTAGGAGACAACCAAGTGGTAAAAAAATAGTCATCAGATGTACTCTCCATGTATTTGTCATTCACCTGAGCAATTTTCCCCTTGTTTGTAGGTACATCCTATGCTTCTGGATGTCAAAAGTCTCTTACTCCTTTGTGCTATCCTTAAATCTAAATGTCAACATAAATTTGGTTCTCAGGCTGTTTTGTTGAAATCATGGAAGAAGGCTAAAAGGTCAATTATATTTATCTTAATGAAAATAATTTTCAGTAATTGTATGTTCACTCCTCATTGATTCTAATGGGGCATAATATGAATGCTTCAAAATCAATATAAAATACAAAGTACTATTTATAGCATTATGAGTTAAAAAAAGAGAAATAACCATTAATATTCATGTGATTTTTTGTATGTATTTTATTAGGTGTGCAGTGTAATTTATCAGATACAGTACACTGAATTCCATTGAAATCAATGAGAAATAGATATGTGACTATTCACTGTGCTCACTTACTATAATGTTTTGATTATTTAGAGCTACTAAGTGTTTATTGACAATATTCTGGCCTTTTTCTCCACCTCCTGGGAGGAGGTTCTCTGAAATTCAATGCTTTTCCAAACTGTTCATTCAAATACCTCCTTCAGTAGTGCATCCTTGGCTGTGTCTTTTGGAATGTTAATGACTAGTACTTCCTTAGGGTTATCTTGGTTTTCATCCTGAATGTCAGGTAGCCTGATGTGCTGAACATGACATTAGGCATTCCAAGTATGTAGACAGAACTTTGATCTTGTACTTGATTAGAATTTATTAAATGAAAATGTCTTGCATTAGATTCTGATATCCTGGAGTCAGTACTAAATTCATCACTGACTTCTGTGGGGCATCTTAAGTAATAAATACTGAAATATATTCTGTGATTCTATTGTTATTGAGGGGAAAAAGATATTCTTGACTTTGGGACATAGAGTCTCTTGTCTCAAGCAAGCCAGGAGATGCATTTCCTTTTGCTTTGTTTCCCAAGAACTTCCAGTTCTTTGGAACTGGAGAACTGAAAGCCATAGTCCTGCTAGCATATAGGCTGTTGAGCTGTTGTAATAGTTGCAGTTGTATCAGTGTTTTGTTTAGTATTGTATGTGACGGACATGAGAGGTTGTACTGTAGATCTGCAGTCCTAAAACCAAAGGATGCTAAAGGAGTGAGTTGCTCTAGCTTGAGCTGTGATGGACTGATACCTATGGTAGAATGCATTTATGCTGAAGAGATATATGCAGGGTGATGGAATTGTAGAATAATTTAGGTTGGAAAAGTCCTCTAAGATCAAGTCCCACTGTTAACCCAGCACTGCCAAGTCCATATATATGTGTGTGTATGTGTATATATATATATAGTGAGATCATATAATAGATTGTTGTAATGTGCACACTGGGAACTATTTTGGTTCCTGGAATATGAGAAAAAAAGAAATATGGAGGAACTTGTATCGTGAATCTTAACACACAAATTAGAAACTTGACTTGTACATACACCATCTACGTGCAGCTTTTAAGCTGAACTGATTAAACACCTGTCTCCCATCCTATACATTCATTAGTACAAACTCCAGCTTTTTGAAATCCTAAAAAAGTGCCTTGAGTTTCGTAGCTTTCCTTCTTTTTGGAATAAAATTCTATGTGTGTTTTTCTTTTTTTTAAATTATTTTTAAGATTCCAGTTTAAGTTCAACTGCTCTGAACACAGTGTAGTATCATTCAGTCTTGGAGCACTTCTGCAATATTGGTCAAACAATACCTACTGTCTGCTTGAGACTGGAATTAGCACAGTTCATATGCTTTCCTCTGTAAGTCAGGTGTTTCTCTTTGGGTGTAAGAAAAGTCCTTTTGATGTTCTTTTGTGTTTCTGCAGGATGTCATTGGTGTTTTGCAAGTGTATCTGAAGAGCTGGTGTGCTTTTGTATTATCAGAGTTCTTGATATTTTAACATAGAAGTGTGATACAGGGTCTGGGGTTTTTTTGCACAGATCTGGGGAACAGAGTGTAATTCAACTTTTTAATCAACAAGTGTAGTTTCATTACCTCTAACAGCTCATTTACCTAGTGCTGGTTTTGTATTGTAGAAGACAGTGACTGAAATTTTCCACCCTGAATCAGTAGTTTGAAAGTCAGAGCAGCATAGTGGCACCAGCCACAGCCCTCTGTGCTTTTCATCCTGCTGGGTGCTGTGTCTGCAGTTCATCCTGCAGTCATCCTGTGTGGGGTTTGTCCTCAGTGGAGTTTGTCCTGTGCGGGGTTTGTCCTGTGCGGGGTTTGTCCTGTGCGGGGTTTGTCCTGTGCGGGGTTTGTCCTGTGCGGGGTTTGTCCTGTGCGGGGTTTGTCCTCAGTGGGGTTTGTCCTGTGCGGGGTTTGTCCTGTGCGGGGTTTGTCCTGTGCGGGGTTTGTCCTGTGCGGGGTTTGTCCTGTGCGGGGTTTGTCCTGTGCGGGGTTTGTCCTCAGTGGAGTTTGTCATGTGTGGGGTTTGTCCTCAGTGGGGTTCCTCCTGTGTGGAGTTTGCCCTGTGTGGGGTTTGTCCTCAGTGGAGTTTGTCCTGTGTGGGGTTTGTCCTCAGTGGAGTTTGTCCTGTGTGGGGTTTGTCCTCAGTGGAGTTTGTCCTGTGTGGAGTTCCTGCTCCAGCCCCTTCCCTCGGGCGGTTTCTCTCCTGTAAGCACCTCGTGCTGTATTATCTGCTTTGGTTGTCTGGTAGATGGAATGAGCTTTTGATCTCTGTCCTTTTTTAACCAGGTTTTGATGTCTGGAAGAAAGCCGATGAATGCTTTTTTTTCTGATCCTCTCTGAGGAGATACTTTTGAAGGACCATGAATTGTGTTCCCACTTACTGAAGAAATTATCTTTAAAAATTATCTCATGTCAGTATCCATTATATTTCCTAGTATTCTCTTTGAGACTTCTGGATATTGTCTTCAAAAATTACGCTTCATGAAATTTAACTTTTTCTTGTCTTTAGCCCTGTCTTCTTTTTTGCTTTCTACTTCCTGCTTGCTTAGGTAATCCTGTTTCATGTTTTGTTTTACTTCTGCTGTTCAGTGTTCCCACACCTCAGTTGTATCTATGTGCGAAGTACACCTTGGAGGATTATGGCACTAATTGGGGTTTATGATGCTTGTTTTGCCTATTAAATATAATACAGATCAATACCTCAGCTTGATTCTGCCTAAGACTTCCATGTCTTTGAACAGGAATTAGGTTTGAGCCCCATAACTCAGGCTAATGCTAGACATCACATCTGTATTCCAGCTAATGAGGACAGCTTTCCTGTTCAGGAACAGATGGAGATTTGGAGGACTATAGCTCCTCCATGACCATGGTCAAATTACCCAAAACTCTGAGCTCAAAAATACCAGGCCTCCCTGGAGTAAATCTGGTCAGGCATCCAGCCTGGAGCTGGACAGAATTTCTCAATCCTCTTTAATTACACAGGTCTATCTTTAAATTGTGTTTCCGTGGTTGTGTTTATTTTGTCATAGAAAGTCTTAATCCTGAAAAAAGAGGGGGTTTAAATTTAAGCATTGAACAAATTATGGTTAATTACAAATTACACTGAAATACAAATAAAGTTAAATTTGATGCCATGTTTCCAAATGTTCATATTAGTTACTAATTTAAAGCTATCCTGTATTGTCAGTTGTTTGCAGCTGTAAATATTCTTTGTTATTATGTATCAGGAGCTTTTATGGATGGCTTGTTTGACTGCAGTTGTAGGTATATTTTGAGAATTATAAACATTTGTTTTTCCTTTGCTTAGGAAAGGATTTTAATTTTCTAATTGCTTAGAGAACAAAATTTGCCTTTTAAAATCCTAATGAAGTGTCAGGAATAGTCCAGAATATAACAAATGTTGTTTTAGCTATTTAATGTATAAATTAATAGCCTGAACTTTTTCATTTTTTTTAATAGACATTCATAAATAACCTATGGAAGAGAGGTGATCCCTTTGAGCATTGCTGTGTGTTGTCCTAAAATGAGGCTGAGGTTTGGTGACCCTAGTTTGTGGAGAAATTAATGATATTGAGTATCTGAAATTACTTCAATATGCAGTAGATTTCCCTGTGTTTTGAAGATCAAAGAAAGCATAAACATGAAAAAAATAGGATCTATTTACTTATTTTGCTCTAAGATAAAGTGGAATCCCAAGTGAAATTGAATTTATTTTAATTATTGATTTAATGTCAAATAACTTGCATGGCAAGAGTGTTTCTTGAGTTGTTTTTTAGTGAATGGAATTGATCTGAATGTGTTGCATAGAGTTCTTACTCTTTGTGTTTACCAATGAGCCATGTTATAATAATAGTGAAAGGATGAGTTTCTTTCATAATTCTCCCACACTATTCTGTATATAAAGGGACCAGCCTTAAAACATACTTTGATATCAGTATATCTGACTTCTTGGGGGGACAACCTACCAGAAAGCAAAAACATTAAAAAAATATTTCAGGCCAGGACTCACCTAGCTCCTTCCAAACATTTCTCCTTGACTCCTAGTGCCTTCACTGTATAATTTCAGATTCTTAAATGAAAATAAACTACTGAAAACCCAAAACTTATTTTGTAGTTTATAATGTTCTGTTATGAGCAAGCATCTGATGCAGTAATTCAAGTTCCAATGTTACAGTATGTCAGGGGTTCAGTGAATAATCAGGGCAAGTCACATTTTTCTGTACTAACAAATTGGGTGTTTTCAAGCGTACCATATTTTCAACTTGATAAATGTTTAATGATGACAGCATTTAATTATGTGTTCAAATTCCAAAGATTGTGTTTATCATGAATTATTTACTAGGGTGAAGATTTTATTCAATTTTTTTGTTCAGTATGGATTACTTTAGGAAAAGGGACTTCAGAATTGATTTAATGCCTATTTAATACCTAACTGACTTTGGCTTTCTGATGCTTCATAAACCCTTTGGGGGGTGGGGGAGAGGAGGGTGGGGAGGGGGAATGTTTAGTCAAATATTTAATCTTTATTTCCAGATCACAGGATATTCTAAGTTGGAAGGGACTCAAAAGGATCATCAAAGTCCAACTGTTAAGTGAATGGCCCATACAAAAGTTGAATCCCACCCCCATTTTCAGTTTCATGTTGTACCTTAAGATATGAAAATGCACAAATTTTTATGCATTCATGGGGAAAGTATTTTTGAGAAGGATTAGAATAAAGGACAGTATCTTTTGGAACAGAGATCAATTGATACTCTGTGTAAATCAGCACACAGTCCACAAATCCTTCAAAGTACAGATTATAGACTGATTTTTAAAAAAATTATTTATTTATTTTCCCCCAAGGATGCTTAAATTCTTCTTATTCTGTTTGGTCACATGGGTGAAGCTGGGCTGAACTACCCTTTCTGTAGTTGTAGGAGATTGCTGTGAGTGGAACAAATTAGGGATACTTTGGTCAGAGAGCTGGAAAGAAATAAGCACTGGGATGTTGGTGGGATAGGGTCCCTAGGGAATTGCAGTAAACAAGCTTTCCTGTTACTGTGTATTTATTTTAAGATGCAAGTGGGGAACCAAGCCTCAATGCTCTGGGAAGTCTATAAACATGTAATAAATAGATCACTTGCCAGACCTAAAGAATTTGAGGGGTTAGTCGGATGAAAGACCGTCGGTAAGGCAAGAAGTTGCAAGGTAAAGCATAAAGTACCAGGTGACTGTTACAGTATCCTTGTGTATGAACTCTGAGGAGTTTTTGTAACTGAGAAAAGTGTTGTAGATACTTTATCTCATATTGATACAGTTACATGGTATTTAAATGATACAGCGATCAAACATGGGGTTGGGGGGGGAGAAGTGACAAAGGAAGTTAAAGCATCAGAAGATAAAATCAGTAACTGAACTACCTACAAATGTCTGTACTGATTATATGTGCCTCTGCAGTGAAATGTTCCTTCAGTATTGCAAAATGTCCCGAAGGGTCTAAACTCCTGTAACACAAAGTGATTTGTTTTGTTACTAGAATGGAGGTTCTCGGTATGAGTGTGAGGAGGCGTGCCTCTGTGTGTCACTCCTGGTGAGGCTGGGTGTGGTAGATAGTATAAAATGTTCTACAGTGCATAAAAATACACTAGATGAGATTATTAACTGCTTTCTAGGCTGCAGAGGAAGGTTGAAATACTTACTTAGAACACTGATATCAAAGCAACATGTCTGATGCGTGTGGAACATCTACTGTGGGGATTACCTCATATATCAGGTATCTTTTTCGGTTGATGTCTGTTGCTTTCTCAGATCAGCAATCTTGTGTCCTTGTATTTGGTTGTGATCCATTAAGGATACAAAAGGCCATATTTTTGATACTACTTCAGAATCTGTAGAGATATCACTTCAGGTACACAGTGAGAGAAGTTTTTAGAGTTACATCTAATTTAGATTCTAGTTTTGGAATTACATCTAATTCTTGAAGTATGTTCTGAAGGAGCAAGCTTAATATTTAGAATAAGTTTTGAAAGAAAGATTCAGCCTCATTTGGGTTTGCTGTTGTGACACTGCTCATCAGCTGTGTAACACTGTGAGGTACTTCAGCGTCTGTCAGACTTGTAATCTGATGAGCTATACTTGGAATAAACCTGAGTTGATGAAACAATCAGTGAGCCTTTGGCTCTCTCAGAACTGATTAGTGAAAATCTAGCTGGTCTTTGCTCATGTGACACATAACACTGTGCTCTACGTACTAAGGCTGAACCTTGGAGATTTTGCACCGTGCCTGACCATTACTTAATGCTAATAGCTGCTGAGGGCATGGTCACCTCATTAGAGAGAGCCTACATCCTTGCAAACATTAGAATTGTGATTATGTAAATACTTCAGTATTTGCTGACAGGCTGGGGAGTTTCTTATTGATATTCCAGACACTCTGGTCATTTTTCCATAGATATCAGTAGTGCAGTGACTGCTAAATGCAGAGGAATGATTGATTCAAATTTATGCATGTTAATTTTCAAACTTCTGTCTAGACTCCATAAAATTAACCAGTCATCCACAGAGATACAACTGAATTTCAAGGTATTGCTTGATGCAGTTTGACACGTGCCCATGTGACACCTGCACAAAAAGCAGTGGGTGCCTGCTGTGTAGCTGATGTATGACACATACAATACCCTGTGTGGAATATACTGTTCCATGAATTTGGTCTGTAATAAATGGACTCACCGTGGTTCAGGGAAACCTTCTATTGGAGAAGGATTTGTACAAACCAACTGATGAGATTACTCACATATATCAGATTATGGGATTGGTCCCAAAGTCTGTGGGTTTATTTGAAAGTACAGTGAAGGTTTGAGGCTTTCATCTGCAAGCAAGCAAGAACACTACAAAATAAACTGATGTAGTGTTATACTGAGTGGCTTGATCCAAAATCTGTCTAATGATAATTCAGTGAAATTCCAGAATGTCTCTGGCACTCTACATTAGTATCAAGTAATTATCTCCAGCTGAGATAAAATGAGGGTCAAGATTGGTTCTGGCTCTTAGAGCTGGAGTGTTGCTTATGTTATTGAACATGTAAATTTAAAGCTGCACTAGGAAGAGACAAAAAAAATAAAAATAAAAAATCCTGCAAAATGAATTACATAGTGACTTTTTTGAAGGACTGGTCTCAAGTTATTTTTAGAAGTAAAGGAGGGTTAATGGCAATTAAATCTATGTTGGTTGGCCAGACACAAGCTGCCATAAATTGCTATTAGAGGAATACTTCCTGTGCTGAGCTCAGTATCTCATGTTTAAGGCACTTAATTTGAAAGATCTCTTTTCTTATAAAATGATTACACTAGGTTTATAATTTGGCATATTGTGAAACTCATCAAAATTATACATATGGGAGAAAGATCATAGCCTGCTGTCTTATCCTGACCTACTTTTGACTAGTAAAATAGTAAATGGTGCCACTTGGTTAGTGTGGCTTGGTCTAGCCCTGCCACCATGAATCATTGTACTAAGGTGTCACAGGCAGTGCCATCTAAATGTTTGTCTGGTACCTCTAAATATTACAAATACTATTTGACCTATGTGTCCCTTATCTGATGCCTAATTTCAGATCACTGAAACTGGATATGAAATTGGTGTTGCTGTGGATGTCAGCACAACTATTTCAAGGGCTTACCTGCCCAGCCTTTCCTTCATGACCGGACCTTTCTCCACATATTTTCTTCTTCATGTGTGTTCTCCTCAAAACCTACAGACGCTTTTTGCAGGGGTCATGTGTCATTTGTGCTTTTGCTTTTGAAAATGATGTGAACAGCTATTCCCACCACTCCTGTGGCCCAGCAGCCCCATTTGAGCCCAGTCTAAGGCCCAGTACCACCAACCCTGCAGGAGTGCCAGCCTCTGCTCCAGCCTCCGCTCCAGGATGACATCCTGGCCTGGCCTCAGCACATCCCTGTCCCCAGGGAGCTGCCTGTGCCCGGGGCTGGGGCTGCCTCCAGCTGTCCTTTTCTCTGGCTGAAAGCTGAGGCTGTGCCCTGCCAGCTCCATGGGGTGCCCCCACTGCTTCTGCATGCCAGGGACCTCACTGGCACACCGGTGCCACAATAGCGTGGTAGGATCAACACCTGCTAGTTTTAATATAATTCAGTATTTCATGGGTTTAGGAGCCTGATTTTACAGTGATATCAGCATATTAGCCATCACCATGGGAAGGGATCAAGCTGCACAGAACAATATTAATCCTTGAAACAGTCTGAAAATGTTCAAAATTCTAATATGAGATTATTTTCTTCGCTGAGGAGGGTGCGGCAAATCTCAGCTGATAGATTGTGTGACTAAGCCAATTTCTTTCCTGTGTGAATACATTAACTGTGATGATAAAACCATGAGAAATCCAGGGGGTCAGTTCTTCAAAAGTAGTTTGATGAAAATTTGCATTTATTTGAAACAGATTTCAGTGTCTATCTGTTTTAAAGATCTAGGTGCAAATATTTTAAAATCCACATAATGAAATAGGAATAATGGAATTTAACATTTTTTGACTGTGACTCTGTGTTAGGTGTATGTATTGGTTATCTGTCCATCACTACTGTGATTCTCACCTAACTCTCTAAATCAGTATTTGTGTGAAGGTCTGTTGGAGTTAATCTCTTTTTTATAATGACCCATGTAAATCCAAATATAAAAATATATTCTCAGTTGTTTATATTCATTTCTTCTAGCAGAAGAGGAATGCTTTAGAGTATGAATTTGCATCAGAATAATTCATAAAGTAGTTTGTTTCAGGGCTGTTTATTCCCTTCCAAGCCTTCTTACAAAGTAGCCACAGTAGAATTATGAATATTGAGGTATTTTTTTGAATCACTTGTACAGTTTCCCACGGGAGCAACTTGATCCTGGACTGGGATTTAGTAGATTGTGGGTGCAAGTTAGGATTGCAGGAGGCATTGCCAAATAATGCAGCTGGAGATAACAGTGCTCAGTGCCAGGGACAAAGAACACAAACACTGACATGAGTTTTCATGCGCTAAAGAGCTGGTGAAGAGATCCAGGTAAAGTAAGACATTATGTATGTTCATCCCAGCACAGCAAAGCTAAGAGGAGAAAAACCTCATGTAGTGGAGTTGTTGGTGCCACAGCAAAACCTTTCAAGGAGGTTGGTGCCTGGAATTTATGTGGACTGTACCTACATCTACTCCCAGTAGGGGAAGGTATAGTATTTTCACCATAAAAATAGCTTTGATTGTACTCATGAGTTGTGTTGGTGTTTCAGAGGAACATGTGTGGTTAGCAGGTACGATGGTTCTGTCAGTGTGAGTCATTTCAGTTTTACCAACAGATACTCCTGTCTGAGCAGCTGTCCTGCAGAGGTCTGTTGCTTTGCTTCTCAGACAGCTTTGCCTTGTAAACATTTTGGTTCTTATCAGCCCTGTCAGGAAGCAGACAGTGCTGCTCTGTCTATACATTAAATTGTATTCTGAAAATGGAAATATTTGGAACACAAATGCTTTGAATAAATATTCGAAGCAGCACAGTGATACAATGCAGCAAAAATAATGAAAATGCTAGGCTCAGTGTTGCAAAGTGATAACTCCATTGAAGGCACCTTGTGGTGGTGGGTGTATTTCTGTTTGCTATAATTACACAATGTGGAGAACTATTAATGGAAAACCTGTTTGTGCAAACCCTGAGGAGCACATCAGTGAGATGCAGAGTTCTCTTTGTGTTCATGATGGCATGCCTTTGATGTACAAAAAAAAAGGCAACTGCTTTTTTCAAATGCTTTTTTAATCAAGAACCCCATTTTGCCCTTTTCTGTCAAAATGTGTCCTCTTTTGTTTGGACTGGTCTGCGTGCACTTTTCATTCCAATACGTTCACATCCCTAATGGAAATAGTTGTCTTCTGCCATGGGCATAGATGTATAGTGTCAAGATACCTTATCCCAGAGATGCCCTTTATTCTTGCTTTCTAAGACTTGCTTATCGTGGAACAAACACCTTTGTACCTCTAAGTCTCCATCCACATTAAGACAATTGCACCACTTTAATTAGACTTCTATAATTAAATGATATGACTTCTGCACGTGCACTGTATTTCATTGAACACGTTGCTTTTGGAGTGTTTTTTTAAGATATCCATCTTATTCCTAACATGTTTGTGTATAATCCTACCTCTCAGTACCAGTAGTCTATTATGTGTATCTAGGTCCCTGATGGTGCATTGTATCCTCAAGTCATTTAGCCCTTTCTCTGCTCATAATGTCAAGACTGACCCCTTTGAGGCAATTCCTTGAAAGAAGATAACAGTTTTTCCCCTGACCTTGACCACCAGGCTGAGTGTTGTGTTCAGCTCTCATGAGGACGCTGTTCTGTTTCCCTCAGGAATGTGAAAAAGTAATTTCCCCAGATAACAGCCAAAAACCCAATTAAGCTTAGATTAAAGAAAAAGAGGATTTATTGGCATTTTATGGACTAGAGAGAAAAGGAAAATAGAAGATAGGAGATATTAAATTGCCCAAAGTACAGACACAGACTGTCCAGTTTCTAGCATTACCGTTCAGTTTACTGAATAATCGGTGGAATTTTAGCTGCTTTTAACCACATTACAGTCAAACATTGTCTCTGTCACAGCCCAAAGCCACATCTGTCTTTTTCTGTCAGAGCTGGAAAGCCTGTGACACACTGTCTTTGAAACACTGTGTGAGGCTGGAAAATCCCCTCAGTGACTTCATCTCTGAATTTGATGTGAAGGTGTCAGTAGTTAGAAAACATGTTTATTTTCCCTGTGGGATGCTAAAAGACATGCAGATTCGACCGAGTGCACAAGATTTTAATTTCCGTTTTCCTGGTTCGTTGTATTTCAACACATGATTTTTAAACACCTTTTGTACAATGTATTTCACATCTCATTGTGATCTTCCAGAGGATCCATTGTCTTCTCATTACCTATTTGAATGGGACACTAGCTACTTCCTAGTTTGAAACACAAGAACATGAACTATTTGCATATTTTCAATTAACCCCCTCTTTGTATAGATTAAGATTGCCTTTAGTAACTGTCAGGTTTCTTGGCCAGTTGACTAAACAGCTTCTTGCATGCATTTCAATTACCACACTATTATATTGCTAATGAGTCTAAGCAACAGTTTTTTGGAGGCAATCTTATTTTAGCGATTTCATTCACATTTTCATACAGGTAACAGTGTTCCAGCTATGTAATTAATGGTGCCATCTCAGCTTTAGAGGTGGATAGAGAATTAAAAATCAACATGACAAATACATCAAGTATAACTCAAATTGTGAAGCCATGTTATAACTTATTTTCATACCACAGAGTCCATAACTGTTTTACAGTGAATACACAGAATGTACATTGTACAGACCAGTCTGCCCTCAGAAGGCAGCAGCCAAATGTGCAGTGTTTGACTAGGGAAGGTTTAGTCATGGCCAGAACACGACTGTAGTATGTACCATCTTCATCTCTGGGAGCAGCCAGGCCTTTAGGACTTCTATGGTCTTGTTGGGTGGGTTTCCTCATGACAAATGGAGTGAGCCTTGCAAGGTGAAAGGTCAAGCTTACTAGTCTTGCCAGTATAGCCAAATTCTTACCAAAACCAATGTTTATGTGCACAGTTGCAAATTTTGAAGTTTCAGCCTCATACAGAATGTTCTTTGAAGCTGTGGGCTGATGGACAGCTGCAAAAGCAGTGGGATAAACAGCAGTAGGATTATTTGTAAATGAACCTTGGGTCTTTTGTAGTTAGAGAGAGGAAACGTGATTAGAAATAATTCTCACTATATTACTATATTATTAAAACCGGGGCTCAGCTTTTTGGCCAGATACTTCAAAGTCAACTTTGGAGCTATTGTATTAGGAAAGCAACCAAAGAAATTCCAGGATTGAATGTAAAACAGCATCAGGAAGGTCAGAGAGATGCATTTGCAAGTCAAGAAGACATTGAAGGGGATCTAATTATAGGCTTAATTGCTGTAGGTAATGACAATTCAAGCTACTATATTTAACATAGCCTGGATAGTATAACTGAGGTCATCCAACAGATAAATCAACAAATCCAAAGAAGATTTTCATGAAACAATTGTAAAAAAAAGGGAAAATCCTAGACCCACTGAAGCCAAGAGAAGTTTTATCAGTGAGCCAGGTTTTCCAGCAGAGCCCAGGTTTCACCCTTAGCACAGAAAGGCTGTGTGTTCTCTGCTTCAATGTGATTATTCGTAAATTTCTAGTAATGTATCTTCTTATCATTCTTCTGGATCAATGCCCATGATACTCTGTGGGGTTTAGAGCTGGAAGTTGATCCAGGGAACTATGATCTCATTAGCAGACCCATTTCTGGCCTGAGTGGTGACTTTGGCTGAAGAACAAGGGAATATTTTATGATTATTTGCTCCTTAGTCTCTTCACATCTAAACTACCAATCTGTCTTCATAAAAGCTTAAACATCTATGATGAACAGTCCTATGTAAGTGCAGTAACTTGATGCTCAAGGAAGAGACACACAAGGCCCAGTGAAGGCCTAAGTGGGTGAAGTTAGTTGCATTTACTGCATTCCTACTTTATGTATACTTACTTATTCCAAATACTTCACATTTTTAGTTCACAAAAGCTGAAACAATGTGATATTAGTTCATGGTCTATAAAACAAAATCACATTTTTAGTCTTGCATTTCAGTTGGTCTCATTTTTATGAACTTTGCAGTTGTGTTTCACTTGGGATGTATTTGGCTGCTTGACAAAGTGACTGGAGATTTATAATTCCTTATTAGTAACTCAGGGCTCTAAAGGGAATAACAGAGTACTTATTTACTTTTCTAGGTCAGACTCATGATGTAGAAGTTTAATGAACTTCTGCTAAACCGGAATTGAGCAGAATTAAAATCTCAGAGTGCATCTGTCCAATAAAGTTATTAATCTTATTTTCTATAGGTTGTATATTTTTTACACAGGGTGGTTCAGGCTGCATTTTCTATGTAATCAGCCAAGAATATGAGACTGTCACACAGAACCTGGTATTAAGTCAATGCACTCATGTGATTTTGTTCTGAAATTGCATTATGTCAAATAACTGTATTTATGTATCAGTGTTTAGGGCAGTAAGATCCCAGATCACATGTGCTGAAAAAGTTTGTGATTCATGTTAGCAGCCTAACTATTGCTGCAGTTTTGATGTCTCTCAGATGTTGTTTGTAACAATGAGGTGGGCACTTCTCTGTCAAGAATACATTGAAATATATCTTCAGGAAGAAAGGTACAGTATTTATGCTTCCCTGTTAGTGTGAAGGGAATACAGTGTTTCATGTTCTTACAGAGATAAATATTGGGATTTACTTGATGGTACAAAATTAATGATGGAGATAAAGATGCATGAAAGGAAGACAAAAGCATACTACATAAGTAGAGTCACTCTTTGTACTGGACTTGTATGGCAGAAAACTACATCTCCTATAACTTGCAGAAAGGTCTGTGAACTTGGGTAAAACAGTAATATATTTGAAGTATTTAAACTGATACTGTTTAGGTCTTAGAAGTGTAACTGTGTATGGACATACAATGCCAAATCTGCTTAGTTTATGTAGTATTCAATAAATATATATACATTGGCATAGGTATAAGACAGAATACAGTTGTCTGGGAGAAACAACCCAAAAAACTTAAATACAAACCAAGGGATAATAGAAAGCAATGAGGGAGGGGTTATCTTAAATATGCTTATTAAATAGTCTTGATGCTTATTCATAGCTCTGAGGAAACACCTTCCTTCACACTGTCCTAGTGCTGGTCCTGAGGTAATTTCCTCTGCCCTTTTTTCAAAAATTAGTGATAAAAGGAAACCTTACAAAAATCCTCTGAGCCCTCAATTAAAAAGGAGGTCCTTTGCTTTGCCATGGAGGAGTAGCCTGGTGGTTAGTGTGCTCATCCACAGTGCAGGAGGCAAACCCTTCGTTTTTCCTTGGTCAGAAGTGATTGACAATTCTTTCTCAAGGATGCAACTCTAATCTTTAAACTACAAACTCTCGTAGAGGTCAGACTGATTTTTACTTCTGTTTGAAGCTGTGCCTGTAGGCAGAGAGATCCGAGCAAGGGGGATTGTGAGCTGAATGCTGGGAAGAGCTGGGTTCAACCACTGCTCTGCATCATATCCAATGACCATTTTACAGAGAGCTCGTGAAAGCCCTCGGGGCATTGATGAGCTTCTTGAGCCATCAGGCAAGCATGTTGTGCAATCTCTGCTCACTATCTCTTCTCCTTATTCACTCTTTGGCTTATTTCTGCATTAAGTAATGGAAACGAGTATTGAACTTAAAATTCATTTTCTGCCTTACTCCTCATCAACCCAGTGGCCAACTGGCAGAGATTCGAATCCTAATTACGCTCTACAATATAAGAGAGAAAACACCTGGCATCCAAATATTGAGCTAGGCTCCAAGAGATATAGGGAAAAATACCCTAGGCTATAAGAGATCCAGCCATTTTATTAAATTAATCTGATGTGGAAGAGGAGGGGAGGAGGGATTTTTTTATTTGCTTTTCTGATTTTGACCAGAAAATTACTTGGCTCAAAAGCAATAAACTACCATTATTGTAAAAAACACTTAAGCAGAACTTTAAATAGTAAGACGAACTTAGTATTTAGTTGTAGTCAAGTGGGGCTGTTCTCATGTGACAGCTAAGCAGAGAAGTGAATGTAGGAAGCTTTCAAAGCATTATTGATCAGCCTGATTTTGTAGTTGGTCAGTGGAAGGACAGGTTGTAGTTGTTTGCCACAAAGACTAAAGCAGTAGGAAATTCTAGAGCTTTTAAGGGAAATGCCTCATCCAAATGGCAGTGGAGGTTGTTGCCTTCTATAGGATGTAAATAATGCGAATAACTTCTTGTGTGCTACTGTTGATGGTGATGGGAGCACATCAGACCTCAGACATATACTAAGGAGTCATGTAGATGCTGAGAGAGATGTGATCACAGCCAGGCAGTTGTTTTGAGGAGACAGTAATGTAGAAGGATTTGTAATGTGAATCTGGCTGATAATTTGGCATGATTGAGGGGTTGATGCAACTTGTAAAGTGCCTAGTAAAAGCACTTTCTTTACCATATAGCTGAATTGCTGCTAAGATTGCTTTTTCCCAACATAATATACTTATTTTGCTTTAACAATGACATGTCTCTAGAATAAAAATTGCCTAAGAATGGGAAAGGCTGACTACAGAGGAAGGTTCTTTCTCTTTGGGAGGAGTCAGTAGAGACAAAAATGTGATAAAAGCATTCCTATCCTTTTCATTGATATGGATTTTTTTTCCACTAAGATATATGAACGGCCTCAAAAACTGGGTCAGCCTAAATGCTGTCACAAATGCTGATCACCAAGCATATATTGCTGCATACCTGTCACACTCAGCAGCTGGAACAAATTTCATGAAGAAACCAGGGTAAGAGGTGAAGCTCAGCAGGATTATTGGCTGTGAAAGAATCTCTCTTTTGCAGTTTTTCTGGTACAAAACAAAGGAATTGGTGATATTATGCTTAATACTAATAAATACAAATAGTATTTGACTTTTTGTATTTAAACTGATATTTTTGTTAGTCAAATTTATTTGCATACATTTGGTAAATGCAGGGTAATTCCCATGGTGGATTATTCTTCCTGCTTAAGAGACTGAATTTATTGACGTATCTAGACGTGGAAATTTACTGGGAATTGCTTGAAACCCTTTAGGGGTTGAAAGTTCTTTAAATGGAGTCAGTTTCAGTGTAATAATGGGCTTGTTGGTGATAAATTAAAATATTATAAAATTTCTGCTCACCAGGGAAGAGCTTTTTAGAAGATGCTCTTTTTTTATGCCAGAGTGAAGTTATGTGCATGAACTCCATGGTGTCTGCTCATGGCATGTCTTTGCTCCAGCAACTCTTGATCATGGTTCATCATAGTTTAGGATGGAGAGCACCAGGATGTTACCAGGGACTGTCCAGCAGTGCTGGAGGAACAGTGGCCTGGACATCCTCTGTGCTGTGTGTAAGCAGGGAGCTTGCCAGCCTGAGGTCAGGGCTCAAGCCTGCACCCTCCCCACTGTGTTAACAAAAGCTGAAAGCATCCCGTGGGACAGATCACAGGCTTTTTTTGTGGGGGCAAGAAAGTGGCAGGGAGCAATAGTTTGGGCTCCTCTACAGCTGAAGACTGGGAGTAGGTGACTCCTCTGCATTCCTACCTGTTCAGTCCTTGGCTTTTTACCCTGACAATACCTTCAAGATGCCAGAAGGCAGTGGTGGCTTTGTGATGTAAATCAGTCCTGCCAGGTCTAAGAAGGTAACTCATCCATTCCCCATCAATTTTTAAGGCAGCTTGTAACATCTCTCATTTGGCATAAAGGATTTTTTCCCAGTGTTTCAATCAGACAGTTACAATCTCACTCAAAATTTGTTTAAAAAAAAAAATCCATTTGATTTGTCACTCTGAGTTGTATATGAGTGCCAAAAACTGGACTAAGAGACTGAAACAGATACATTTTCTCTCATGGGGTGAGAAGAAATTTTGCCTGCAAGAATGCATTGAAGAGTTGCTAGGTTTTCCTGAGGAGGAAGGAGAGAGCGGAGAGGACAAAAATGGTCCAAATGACCATACTGTTGTTACCACAACGTGTGCCAGGTGACTCATTAGTGGCCAGCTCTCCAGAAGGGGAAGCAGCACAATGGTCTTTTGCCAAAGCGGGAAGAGTAAAGCAAATAGAGGCTCCAGTGCATCTGTTTGAGAGGGATGGAGTAGGAATAGATTTCCCAAAACATACGTGGCATGTCCTGGAGCTCAGGGATGGAGCCAGCAGCAGGGTGGGCAAGCAGAGAGGAGTTGCTGTGATGCCAAAGTCATGTTACCCTGCAGAAGCTTTGTGTGTACAGGATATTCTCAGATTTTGCTGCAGATCTGATTAAAGGGAGAAGGATGTATTAAACTGAGGCAGAGGAAATGCCAGGGTTACTGGTGTTAGAGCACTGTTCTCCAAAACCCTGGCAGGAATCCTCGCTCTAACAGGGTTAACAAGGAGAATATGTCACACTTCACAGTTAGAACTACTTAAAAACTCCTGGATAAAGAGTAGATGCAGTTTAAACAGAAATATCTCAATTGTGATAACTAGAGAAGCCTGAAGTGGGCATATGTGACCGTTCTTCACACATTCCCTCAATGTCATATCTCTGTCTTTCTGAGAAACTTGTTCTTCTCTAATTCTGTCAGCCCATGTGCTGGAGATGTAAGAAAAACACACAATATTATGAAATATATTAAAAATTGTAGAATTGGCAGTATGGTAAGAAGAGTAAACAGATCATCAATCATCAAAGATACTACAAAAATCATCAGAGACTGTGATAAGCAGCAATTAATTCTTCTCAGTTGGTGATACCCAAGTCGAGAAAAGTCCTATGTAGTTGCTAGAAGAAAGGTTGTTTGCTAAGGTGCAGAAGTGCTGTAATTTCTAGGTTTAAGTCATATGGCAAATACAAAAGAAATAGAAAAAATATTTAAGCCATTACAGAAACCCAAGATGATTTCTATTACATCTTAAAATTCCCATTCATGTTGCCAGTTTTTGATCTGCTTCCTTCATATTTCAAAATTAATTTCAGGATGTTTCAAACACGTTCTTAATTTACCATCTTAATTTAACACAAATTTACTTCATTTGTAGTTGTATCACTGCAATGGCATGTACATGGCATAGAGATTTTAGCCTAGGAAAAAACGATGTACTGGGGAGTGAGAAAGCATGAAAGAAAGAAAAAAAACACAGAAAAAAATAGTGAGTAGAGAAGCTTCGTGCAAAGGAAGTGGCCTGGGTTGGAAAGAGAATTCATTGGTGCCAGCCTACCTTTGAAAGCTTGCCAAAGTGCATTAGACTGTTGGAAACAGAGTTGTAAAGGGGAAATTTAATCTCCTTCCTAGAAGACAGCAAAATTTAACTGATGCAGGATAAAGGAGAGCCTTCTGTGAAGCTGTATGGCTAATTTTCACAGAGAAAGTTTAATTCTTTCAGATATTGCAGAGATAAATGCAGAGGTAAATGCAGAGATGGCATTTACCACTTTACTAAATAGAAATTGCTGCTAGTGAAAGTCTGTTTAGTAAATGTTGTTTTGTAAGGCATGTTGGCATGTTAGGCAGTCCTGGGGCTTCTTTATCCACTTTGACCTGACCTGCTAAACAACTGCATATTGTCCTTCATTCAGTGAGCTTTAGCTGAATAAAAACCCCTGCCAATACTCAATAAAACAATCAGGTAAGAATAGGCATGGTATTAAGATGAACAGTTAATATGGGAAATATTTTTCAAGACAGAAGTATTCTGCTTGCAGTTCTGTTAATTTTATCCATGCATGTACAGTGCACAGTTATGGTATAAAGGATCACATACACCCATGTGCAGCAGAGTGCATGGTAGATACCAAATCTTTACTCTGTAAATAATTTATGTTTATTGCCAAGTGGAATCAGAATTTTCCAGTCTTGGAGGAAAATAAAGTCTTGTTAGTCCATCATGTTGTCATTATCACTGATGCCTATAACCAATTCCACAAATGTGAAAGTCTAGATATCCTACCCCATCTTGGATAAGTTTGATTCCTGGAGCTAATTTGCTCAAGTTGCATCTGTCTTTCTCAGACTTCATGTAGGATTTGCTCTGGGTGAGAAGAACAAAGAGAATACTGGTACTAGTTTGTGCTTTGGGCTAATTTGGAAAGAGTAGAATGTTTTAGATTTTGTATCCAACCTGCTTCTAGTCTTGCTAGTAGGGAGAAAGGAGGTATTTTTTTGCTGTGATACTCCCAGTGCTTAATTAACACTCACCAGAGTTAAACTCTGTAAAAAAGCACAGATTTTTTAAATTTTGTTGGATTTTTTTTGTTGGATTTTTTTTTTTTAGCTTTTGTGGTGGATTTTGTTTTGTTGTTGGATGTTGGTGCTTTTTTTTTCATGAAAAGAAGAGAGGCTGGCCAACTGCTATGAGTAATACATGAAGGATTTTGTCTGCCTGTGGGCTTGAAGTTGGTCATCCCAGTCTTTTATTCAGGAAGGATGAACATGTTGTAAAATATTGTGAGATAATGTTGGTCTGCACATAGAATTAAAAGGCATCATTCATAACATACAAGGGAGCTGTTTCGACATGTGAAATGCACAGAACCAGGTTGCCTCAGACTATATTAATCAGCAAACAGTACATCCATCTGAAATTCACATTTCCACTGTAAGAGTTGCCTGCACAGCACTTGCAGAGCCTGTACTTCATCAGTGGGCACTGTTAATGCAGTTCAGGGTGGTGGTCAGTCAAACGAACTGCTGGCATTAGGATGGCACTGGTGTGAGGTTTTCTGCCAATTGAAAAACAAAGACCTAGGACAGGGTGCAGAGGAAGCCTTTTGTTGATACCAGCTTATGGCATCATGCTCTTAACCTGCTGTCAGCCCAGAAGGAAAGATGAATCTGCTTTCTTTGGGTTGAGATGCCACTGTATGTCAAACCAGAAATGTCTTGTGTTTACGCTCCCTAAAGTGAGCACTAAGGAGCACATGTCTTTATCAGGACTCTGCTATTCTTAAGTAGCAAAGGCTAGGATTTGTTACAACATAGCATAGAAAGAAATTGGTCATCGGTGAGGTGGAGTAGGGCAAGTCTTTTCCAACCTAATTGATTCTGTGATTTTCCCTTTCACATGGTTTCTCTACTTCTGCCTTGTAAGCCACTGGCCCTTTCTTTGATTTTAGGTGATGCATTTGCAATTTCAGTTTGTGGATTTTCCTTTCTGGTTTTGCTGTTCATTGGTATAGGAGGGGAATAGATATGAGAATTAGGGGGGAAAGTGGTGAGCACACTGAAAGCCACAGCAGAATGGTTTGGGGAGAAGTGGTGTCTTTAGATATGGCTATGACATCTGGATACTTGGGAATTACATCCATGTGTGTGAACTAAAGTTAGAAATGCCAAAATACTTATAAAGGGTCCAATTTACAAGTCATGTATAATTTTTGCGCTGAATAACTGATTTGTGCTTGCAGTTAACACCATTTATGTCTGAAATAGAACAGTAAGTGCAGTGTCCCTGTTTGCTAGCACTTCAGGCTTGGGACTGTAATGCAGAGTATAATGTCAGGCAGTGCCTTGCTGAGCCTAATTTATGGCTTTGGAACAGCTTGTTACACACCCGGTGTGGGACTGGGTGATGGGAGTAAAGAAACCCCCACCTTTCCATGTGCCCTAACAGCAGATTGCCAGGTCTGCAGAGCTCTGCTGCATCAAAAGTAGATTAAATCTTTATTTAAGAAGCACAAGATGGTGATAGTGCTCTTAAACAGTAGCTGCTATTAAAATGTCAGCATTGCTGTCAGTCACCACCCAGCACCTGAGTAACGCTGCTTCCCCTGGTAGTGAGAATGGAAAATAGGTTGCTACTTACAGTGAACTATTGTAAATGAGCACAGATCTAATCCTTTTTGATATGGCTTATTATTCATCTGTAAGATTAAAAATGTATGTTGTATTACTTCAGGGGTTGCACTGACCTCCGGATTTCATGCTCCTGGATTCTAATACTTCATATGTATTGTTACATTTGTATTCTGTATTTTGGAAATATCAAGGCTTAGTCATACATGTGAAAGAAAATGTAAAGTTACAGATAATGTGGTGATTGTCCATTTTCTGAAAACTTTAGGGCTTTGTCTTGTGAGCATTGTGCAAAATGGCAGATATTGATATCTTGGCTAATTATTCAATCGAAGAGTTGGCAGGTCAGTCAATGGGAACGATGTACAGTGGACTAGAATTGATCACTTCATTTCCCATCAATTGGCAGAGGAAATGGTAGCTTGGATGATAAGTTAGGATCATTGCCAGTCATTTCTTGGGCTCATGCCTTCCATTATTTTTTTCCCTCTAGACGAGACCCCCCCAGACTATTCGATGAAAGTGAATGCCCTCTGATGTTGGTGAATAAAGCAATGCAGAGTTTTTGTAGCCTGTGAGGGACGTGAGACTATTTCTGGCTCCATAATTGATACTGCTGCATAGTCCTATAATCACCTAACCTTATTGAATTGTCCCCATGTGAAGATTTGATTTCAGATTTTGTAATCATTATACATCATTTATTTTCACATAGATTACAGGTTCATCTGTAAAGTGACACAATTTCACCACAGAGCTCTTTGAATATTTGGCTTTTCACTTTAACTCTTTTTGGATGTGCTTCTGACACTTCCAACTTTGGTGATTTACAAGTAATTAGTAGGGTTCCATGACAGATTTATTGTAGCCTTCCAAGGAGTGATGAAATCAGATATGTGGCTACAAGGAAGTGGTTCCCTAAGACTTTTATTTAATACAGAAACCCAGAGATAGATCCCATGAGGAGCTTTGGTGTGTAAAGCAGGACTTAACCCAGTTAAAGCTCTACCCCTAAACCTAAATGTAAAGTTTCAGTTTAAAAAAATCTTTGCTTAGCTGCTGACTAACCCTGAAAGCACATAAATGAGCTTTGCTGTTTCCTCATTTGAATTTCAAGTGAACTGGAAGCCTTCATTTGTTTTTCTGCATCTGCCAAAATCTCTGCCTGATTCCTGTGTAAGGCTTCTCAGGAGCTGAAAATTAGAATTTCTTTCTCCCAAATGCTCTTCCAGGTTTGGCAGACCCAGCCTGCATTCCCACAGCCATGGATGCCCTTCCGCAGCTGGAAGGGACGATGCCATCTACCCACAGGAGCTGTTTCTTCAGATCACTCTGGGCTGGAGTGTAGCTCACACTTGGTGTGGGGATTCTGCACGTGTTCTGGTTTCTGGGGTTGTGTTATTTTGCTCCTGTCAAAAAGGTAACATACTGTTTAGCTTTTGGGATAGAGATTGATTCCTTTGGAAAAGGTGAATGTTCAAAAATAACCTAGTTGTGACAGGGCCAAATGTTTTTGCATTAACAAGCTTTCTTTTGAAAAAATATTGTTTTTATTTGCTCTCCCAGGTGTCTGTTGCTCAATGCTAATTGAAAAAAAAACCAACAACTTATTTCTGATTTGAAACCATTCACATGCTAAATAAATATACATTGAACCAAAATAAACCATTTCAATAACTTATTTTTAATTAAATGCAAATGTAGCATCCTTTGCAGTCTGTTAAAGAAAACATAACCCCCAGCACATTTAGCATGTTAAAAAGAAGATTTTTGCTGTCTTCACAATATTACACAGTAATTAAAAAGGAAACCAGCTAAGCCTTTGGAACATGTCCCCTTCTCTAAAATGTAATTAATTTCTGTTTAATTATAATAGTAGGGCTGTAGCGTAATTGTTATTTTTGAGGGGCAGAAATCCTGCATGGTTGCTTTTTTTTTTTGTGAGTGTGTTTCTGGAAGCAGAACACATGACAGAAAGGGAAAGATTTGAACTGCACTCCAGCTGTAATTAAGTGCTGACACATCAGTGGAGTTTGGCTGCGTTTGTTCAAATGTGGGTTTCCAGGACAGAGGCTCCTCCCGGCTGTGCTGTGCTGACAGGAGCTGGGCTTTCTCCTGGGAGGATGCCTGTTCTTCTCCTCGGATGTGCAAATCTGCGAAATAGGCAGGGTTGACGCAGTGCAGACACTGCCCTGCCCAAGGTGAAATTCCCACTTTGTCCACACTGGTTTTTAGGATGTCAGGTTGCCAGCTGTCCTCAGTGGCCGTCCCTCGTGAGCGCTTTGGACTCTCCTGGTCTCCTGGTGCCTGTGACTGAGCCAGGATTATGCTCTCGTGCCACCTCCTGGCAGATTGTACCCGGTGTGCCCTGTCCTGCACAGATGTGTTTGTCCCTGTGTGCCAGCCC